>NW_026931289.1:0-45467 GCF_032062105.1 Saccostrea cuccullata | reverse complement strand
TTATGTCGAGCAGCTCAGCATGAATTAGAAAAGGATTCCGGGGACAAGTTTATTGCCCAGAAACTAGATGAACAATGTTTCGGCCTTAGAAACAGTTCTCGGGGAATCGCCTTCCACAACGGAGTTCACCGAATTGATAATACGTAAGTAACCAATGTTCATGTTCTGAAATAGTTGATCCTTTATCCTGTAGCTTGAATAGAGCAGCACAACACGATCTAGAAAGAGATTCATCCGACAAATTCGTTGCTCAGAACTTGGATGAGCAATGCTTTGGAATGCGCAACCAGTCACGTGGTATTGCGTTCCATAATGGCGTCCACAGAATTGACAGAACGTGAGTTGAGTGGAGTTGCCGTTTTGACGCCTGCTATTCTTCTGTTTGAAGTCTTCTGTTGATTGCTTTTTTTCTGCATTAATTCCACAGATGTTTTTTTGTGTACAATTTAAATATTAGGAACATCAAAGTGCAATTAAAAAAAATTGATTTGAACAACGAAATTAAAGAACACAATCATTCCCTAAAGTCATGATTCCTTTTTAATACATGTGTCTTGCTTGTTTTAACACATTTTTTGTCTTTGCACAATTTTGAGAACCACAACAATAAAAAGACGTGGTAATTAAACAACGTCTGTAGACACGTCCAGTATATTTGAAAATTGTACATTGTAACAATGCCTCCACGTCGCACTTTCCTAAGATACCAGCACCTTGCATTCCTTTTCCAATTCAAACCAGCAGTTTCTTTGCAAAAAGCATTTGTGTGTCCATGTATATGAATCTAACATTTATAGTTTTAACTTTAGATCTACGTTTATTGTTTAATAATTTTCCATGTTGTACTGTGCGTTTTCGATCATTCGTTTTTCTAACAAAAAGTTGTAATTTTGCATTGGTCATTTATGATTGATTTTTATACATTAGCGTTTCCGTGCCTGAGTCCTGGGCTAGATTTAGCAATGACAACATCCAGAGGTCCCAGAGCGAAAGGGCCGCCTCCAAGGCAATGAGGAACGAGATCGAAAGCGTGCTCAACTCTTGTGCCAACGAGATGTGGCAGGAATGGAACGCCGTCAATGTGGCATTGAACCAGAGGATGCAGGAAACCACAGATGCCAGAAACAGACTCCAGACTCATCTATCAAAGGTATTTCTCCTAGTCTTATGAATTTTAAACACATCTTTGCGGTACTAAGTCGATTGGACGGTAAAACGTTCGATTGTGCCATGAATACCCGACAAAACGTCTTTGCAAAAGTGGTTGATACTTTCTACATGTATTTGCGTTTATGTCTTTTAATGATGTATCTGAAAAACGGAACCTCCCACGTTTTTTCGTTGTTTGCTACAGGTTCTGCAAGAGATCTTCGATATGGAGAAGAACATTGAACTGTTGAAGAAGGCAATTCAGGATAAACAGGCACCAATGCAGGTAGCTCAAACTCGTCTGGATACCAGGATACGCAGACCCAACGTCGAACTGTGTCGCGATCCAGTTCAACACAGGTACGATACTCAATTTCTCGGGAGAGGTTTGGGGTTGGGAGTTGGGAGGGGGTGGTCATGTGCTTTGATTATTTACACTTTCATGGATAGAGGGAATGTCATCCAGTGGTTTAGATTTGGACAATTATTTTTGGAAATATCCCTTTTTTGATGACAAGCTTAGATGCGTATATTGAATATTCATTGACTTCTGACTTCGTTTTTCAGATTGGTTGAGGAAGTTGGTGAAATCTCAGAAACCGTCGAGTCCTTACAAGCTAAGCTACGTATGGCCGAGAACTCCCTTCAGGAATTGCTCCGTACCAAGGCCAGCTTAGAACAGGATCTTTCTATTAAGAACAACAGTTTATTCATCGACAGGGAAAAATGTTTGGGCATGCGCAAGACCTTCCCAATGTCACCCCGAATTGTCTCTGTTTAAAAAATGTCATGCTGACTCACCATGAATCAAACTGTTAAAGAATAAGGAAAACTGAAAAACGATGATCGTAATTATTTTAATTTGAAAATGAGTATTTGCAGCCACTCTACCACAGTACAATAATTACATATCAGTATTAAATATAATTTTTTTTACAGATTAGGCTGTGATACTGTATTTTCGCCATTTCGCATTTCGTTAACTAGTTTTTTTTTTTTTAGAGTTTACACATTGTTATATGTTAAAACTTGCTCTAAGTCATTGAATGCTTTTGAAGAGCATGAAAATTATGTGTCTATTTATATCACCCACTCAGTATTGTATTGTGTGCAAAGGAAATTTTTTTATAAAAAAAAATATTGCTATTATAACTTAACATTCCGTCCAAGTGGACTTTTATGAATTGTATATATATACTTTAACTGTGATATAAGTCGGTGTCCTTTAACCTGAAAAAGACGTTTATTTAAGGTCTAAAATTCATTGTTTTTTTGTGATATTATTTAAAACAAAAACTTTAATTCCATTGAAACAACCATAGGAATAAAGTGAGCGCATGCGCTCTCCTAGAAACCGCACCGTGTGTACACGTATTATTGTTATCATAGTGCTATCATGCTATTTATATTGCTATATTGCCATCATTCTTCTCTTAATATTGTTTTGCTCAAATGTGATTTTGTATGGTTGGACACTTTGAAATAAAGTGAATGCAGTGTGTGTTCGATGTGTTTTTCTTGAAGCAAATAATCTTTGAATTATATTGCATTGATCATTATCAAAGACTTGAAAAACACGTGAAATGGAGATTGCACAACAAATATTGGCACAGGGTGGCATGTCAATGAATTCAATTATTTTTGAAGTGTGTAGAAGTTTACTGTTTGAAATACTATAGTAGAAGATGATATGCGAACGATTTAAAATGCTTAGTGAGGAATTTGAGACGAGTCTTTAATCGAGATTAAGTGAACAAATAAAGCATTGAATAGACCCCTGTTAAATTTCGTTTAGATGTTAAAAGCAAAGAATCAGTCTTGTCCTGACTTTTAATTGATTTTGATGAGCGTATTTTGCAAACCACTTGAAGATTCTAAATGTGAACAACAAGCGTTGTACATAGTGATTGAAATAAAACGTTTATGCTGCTCGCACAAGGCAATATATTTCAACGATGATTTTTATCATCTTTCAAACCCGACGGAAAAGGATAAGGTTTTTAATTTAACCAAAAAAAATTGAACAATTATGGAGGGGATCAAATCAATGTTGATAAACCATCCTCCTTCACTGAAAGAAATCAACAGGCAATGCTTTAGTTATAAATAATTTCTTTTTTTATTTACACTTCCAACATGTGTTGTTCTGCCGCCTACCTTCAAGTCATTTTTGAAAGTTAACTTATTTGCCCTGGAAAAACAAGGAGAGATATCTGTAATTTTCGTAAACTTGTTATTTTAAACCCCCTCCCCCCCCCCCACCCTCTGCAACACAAAAATTCCTTTTTACAGGTATTACTATGATAATTATTATAATTTCTTTTTGTGGTAATATTACCAGGTAATTCCATGCAATCAAACCAAAACGGTAGGAGAAGTAGCCTTTTGAAAGGGTATATGAACTGTTATTTCACAAGCTGGAGATCTGTAGTTCGCTGGACTGAAAAAAAAAATGGCATGGACGACATCGATCTGGTTTTCAGATCAGCAAGGTACAGATCTGCAGCTATTATTTCACAAATTCATACCAAAGCATTTTGCGTTTCACGGAAAGGGGGGGGGGGGCGAATCTTATACATGGCATTTTCACGGCCAGGAACACGTTAAGTTCCAAGACAGTACCGTTGTCAGAAACATTTAAAGTTAAGCACTAAAATCGGCTCGTTGTCATGAAAATACAGGTAAGGTTATGACAAAAACTGTCCGGTGTCATTACTTTAGAAGACAGGTCGTGAGCAGTTTTTCAGTTTTAAAGTAAAATAATTTCAACCAATGTCTGAAATTGCAATGGGGAACAGGACTGACACCCCTTTTGGTGTTGTATTAATTTCAGCCGTTAAAATGAAGTAATAAAAGAGGAGTTTGCGTTGGCGATATTAAACCCTGGTGAAATCAAACGTGGATTTCATTCATTTTCCTTCTGAGATGTTATATTTGTTGTAAATAGAACATCATATATATACCAATTGATGCAGTCAGTATCAAGACATGTTATAAGCATTTACAGGAAAAAATTAAACAAATTAAAACTGAAATATTTGATTTATTATAATTTATGTCCGTTGTCATGACAAGATACGAAAATTCAGTCCGTTGTCATATGTCCGTTGTCGCTACTTTACTGTACGTATACACTATGAAGGAGGTCGATTTTAGTTTTTTTTAATGCTTTGATAAATTTCAAACATGCCTTCAATAAATATGCTAAGTAGTCATAAAAAAACTAAACATATGCTATTTTCTATATTTCATACATTAATGTTCAGCTTTTGTTTGTCATACATATGGGCTTCAGCCTTTTCCCTTAAAAAACTAATTTCAAAGTGAAGGAAGAAATATGCTCGCTGACTATCGATTCCTGCCTACATTTTGCACTCATTTTGTTTAATATTAATGGCAATTTGGCCATAAAATCGTTTTTAATACAAAGAACAGTTAAGTGGTAATTGATGAATTGTTTTGATACCAGCGCTAAATAGTGAATTATCCCTATTTCAAGCTCTTAAAAAAAAGGGGGGGGGGTCGGGGGTAGACGATATTCTCCCTTGAAGGATCACCATATTTTGAAATTGTCTAGGATATGATTAAATGTTCCTAGTATATTTTCTTATGTTTTCGGCAAAGAAATTATAAAAATAAATGTATTCATAAAATGTAATTTTTCAGTTTCAGTTTGGTTAAATAACCAAACATCAGATATGCAGTTTTGTCGATTATTTCATTCACTTGATTGGCAGAAAGTAAAATTATAACAAACCATTAAGGGGGATCACCCGATATTAAACAAAATAAAATAAATCATGAACATAGGTGCATGAAAGGTACAAGTGTGATCCCCCTGAGACTGACTAGAAATTTACATGCAATGAAAATATCAGTTAATCCTTGGAGGCATCCAAACAATTGCACCAATCCAAGATGACAAGTTACTACTATAAGAAAAATACAAATTTTGACCAGAATGCAAAACAATACAGAAATGAATCCATAAAAAGAATGGGTGGAGGGTTTTTTTCCATAACACTAACAGGGTAACAGAAATGGCGCAACAAAAACAAAGATTTTATTCGATTAAAAAAATCCGTAACCATGGTAACTATTCGACGGTTTAAGATTTAATAGATTTTTCATAGCGGCATAAAATGAATTATGTGTGATAATTTTTCTTTTGTTTTGTTTTTGTTTTTTGTCGATTTTTGTCTATAAACATATCTATGATAATATTGCTTTTGTCGTTTTTTGTCTATGAAATATACAAATCCCCCCCCCCCCATTTAAACAAAAAAAAATAATCCATATCACCTGTAAAAAAGAATTTTTGTTTCACGGGGTGGGTGTGGGGGGGGGGGGGTATTTTCCGTTTTTCGTTGATTTCTTTTGTGAAAAACAAAAGTTTTACCAAATTCTTATACTTATCTCTATTTGTTTTTGTTTCCCAAAAAAGTAATGTTTTATGCAAATTTATATAATAATCTATAAAAAAAAGAATATTAAAAATCCTTCGAATATGTTAACTTTTGAAAATTATAACTTGGCGGTACGCGGAAAAACATGTATTCAAATATTATATTATCTGTTAATATATATTTATTATATTATTTTTATCATTGAGGAAATATTCAAAGATTTTATGCAAACGTTAATTTAAGAGCTTTATATATCTCAAAGTAAAAGATTCCAGTCATTGGTTCATATTTCTCTTCATTTTGAATAAATTTCCTTGCCTATTCAAAAAATTCTTTTAGGAGTGAACATCCTCTGTCTACCGTTTACACCTACTGTGTGCTCCTTGTCTTGATCGGGAAATGTACCGGGAAAAATCCGTCATTGTGCAAAATAAATGGCCTAATAATTACTATGAAAAACGTTAGTCAGCATTTGACTCCATGATAAATTGTATTTGCTGACAAGATCATTGCTTCGACCAAGGAACTTTTGAAATTATGACGTTATAAAACAAGACTTTTGATATTCTTGTTTCTGCAACTTGTTTCATAATTTGTCAATAATTTAATACGTGTTAAAAATTTCTGTATTTTTAAGTTCGTGTGGATCCAATATTTTATTTTTGTTTTACTGATAATATTTCAGGAATTGTTATACGTTTGCACTCTATATATTAAAAAACATCAGAGAATGGTAAGGACGTTCGGGTATATACACTACTCGTAAGACGACCCCCCAAAAGATTCAACATTTTCTGCAATATGCTTTCTCTTTCTTAAGAGTACAAATACATTTGATCATTTTTAGCTCACCTGAGCTGAAAGCTCAAGTGAGCTTTTCTGGTCACATTTTGTCCGGCGTCCGTCTAGCTGTCCGTCTGTCTGTCTGAAAACTTTTCACATTTTCGACTTCTTCTCAAGAACCGATGGACCAATTTCAACCAAACTTGCCACAAAGTATCCTTGGGTGAAGGGGATTCAAGTTTGTTCAAATGAAGGGCCACGCCCTATTCAAGGGGAGATAATTAGGAATTATTGAAAATTTGGTTGCATATTTTAAAAATCTTCTTCTCATGAACCAGTGTGCCAGAAAAGATGAAACTTATGGGGAAACTTCCTCAGGTAGTGTAGATTAAAGTTTGTTCAATTCATGAACTCCCGGGGGTTGGGCGGGGCCAAAATAGCCGAACAAAGTTTTATATAGAAATATATAGGATAATTCTTTAAACATCTTCTTCTCAAGAATGACAAAGCCATAATTCATCATACTTATATGGAAGCATCCTCAAGAAGTGTAGATTCAAATTTGTTCAAATTATGACCCCCAGGTGAACAATAAAAAAACATTTTCTACTTTTTCCTACCCTTAGTGCTCAGGTGAGTGATGTGGCCCATGGGCCTCTTGTTGTTATATACGTATATTTATTGATTATTCTGGCTAAAACCAGCCCTTACTATTTCACTTCTAACAAAGTGAAATAGTAGGGAATAGCTTTAGTCAGACTGTTTTATTTATAAACTTATATGTTAAGAAAAAGACACCGGACTAGAAAAACTTAACATGTACTGACAACGGACATTTTGCTTTTAAATTGCGATTTCTTAAAGCCTGCTATAAAGAATAGGCTGTCAGTTGCCTAACACATGTAAACTTAAGTTTTTCTTCATATTTCAAAATAAAAGGACCATTTTGATAAATTTTACGTAAGAAATATTAAATTTTCAGGCTGATGATCATGACTTCACACATGGGCATGTGATTGCCAACGCAGACTCCTCTTTTATTACTTGATTTGAACGCCTGAAATTCATACAACACCAAAAGGGGTGTCAATCCTGTTCCCCATTGCAATTTCAGACATTGGTTGAAATTATTTAACTTTAAAAATGAAAAACTGCTCACGACCTGTCTTCTAAAGTAATGACACCGGACAGTTTTTGTCATAACCTTACCTGTATTTTCATGACAACGAGCCATTTTTAGTGCTTAACTTTAAATGTTTCTGACAACGGTACTGTCTTGGAACTTAACGTGTTCCTGGCCGTGATTTTACATACAGACGATTCCAGGGTCATTTATCCATTTCCATGCATATTTGAAAATTTTAATTTGTGATGTTTTAAAGCCTGATTTCATTGGAGAAAATCGTACACCCGCCTTATTAAAAGAGTTGTCAATTAATAATGAACTATTATTTGTATTAGATTTAATGGCCGAGATTTAAGTTGTATTGAATCAGATGGGTTTACATATTGTAAAACGTAGGCGGAAATCTATGGAAAGCCAACAGGTTCAAAATTCCTGAACTCTGTAATTCTTAAAATGTACACAATCTCATGTAAACCTGAATTTGTAAATTGGAAACTTAATTTCATAATTTGACAATTATTCTTTTACAATTTGTCAAATGTGAATTATCCAACATAACTTGAGAATGTGAAAATGTAAATGCAAGTTATGTCAATGATTATGTGTAATTCGTAGACTTGCGATTGATTTGTAAATTATGCAAGGTTGCATATTAAGACGAAAGATGGCGCTATAAAGATGGCAAGTCATTTTGCCTCAAAGCTAAAAAGATCCTTAACCAACTGAGTTTTGTAATATGCATGCATATTTTGCCTTCAAACAGACTCTTAAGCTGTTTACAAATAAGATTTGAGTTTAATACAGAAAAGAACGGGGATCTAAACACACAAAGCTTCGCTCTTTGCATACATGTATAAAGAGGGCAGGCCATGATCTCCGGAATTATTTCCAAAGGGTGCGAGGTGCACCCCAATCAAAATATTCCAGACCTAAAATTCTTCGACAAGCCAAGAAAAAAAACCTATTTCGTGTTGGTGGTTGTGGTTTGTGTTAGTGTGGGGTCACGATTGGGTGGGGTCACGATAGGTATTACAAGGGGAAATCTGGTAAAGAACAGCATGGTCAAAGCACAAGTGCTTGAGGACAGGACCCCCCCCCCCCCGATATAGACCCCGGGGCCTGTTACTTTTTTCACATAAATTATATATGGATGACACATTTATGGTATAATCTATACTATCAATTCAGAAAATTTGCTTAAAATAACATTTTATAAAAATTTCTACCCACTCTCTATCATCGTCGCAAACCTCGGCCAAAATGTACGCTCCTCTCCCATCTGGCCGTGGTTGAACGAGGAGAGAGTTCTTCGTAGCTCATTAAAATATTGACCAATGCGAGTAAAGCATAGTCGGATGATGAACTTTATCGCGACCTTTCAATATCCAATCGCAGTATAGGAAATATTTCTTGTATACTGTTGACGTCAGTTGTTGATTTCAATTGCGATGGAAACAAAACTTGCCACTGACTGAATATGACGTCACAATAGAGAGGCAGAAATATTCAAGATTACGACACTTTTTGTGTTCAAGCAGCCACGGGTAGGAGAGAGCTATATGCGGACTCCGGACCGTGGCTTGAGACGATGACTCTCTATATATAAATTACGTTTACTTTTATATAGAGGATGTTGGGTAGATTTTATAAAACGTTTATTTTAGGTAATTTTTCGATTTTTTGGTATAGATCTTATCACAAATATGTCAATGAAAGATAATTTATGAGAAAATTGTCGAAAAAGACGAGAGGTTTATATGGAAGGGGGGGGGGGTTCCTGTCCTCAAGCACCTGTGGGTCAAAGCTATTCAGGTGATCGATGTGGCCCATGGGCCTCTTGTTTACATTTTGCAGGTTTTAATTTTTAGATTAATTTTAATGCATATCTTGGACATTATAATGCCACTGATCTTCAAAATTTGTCAGCTGATGCATCTGGGGGCCTTGAAGTGTGTCAACCAAAAGTTTGGTCACCATGAACCATTTTGTGAATTTTACGAACCTTGTTCTATAGCATTTAGCTCATCATTTCGCATGCTGAGGTTTATAAGCGTTCAGCCTTGTAAGTTGTACCATCAGAGTAACTCAGTTGATAAAGAGATTGCTCCCTGATCAGAAGGTCCTGGGTTTAATCCCTGGAAGCAACTGATCGAAGTTGATAAAAATAGATAGCAAGTGTTCCTTTGCTAAGCACTAGGCACTGTGAATGGAAAGTTGCAGGTTCTTTGAATGATACCTTAAAACCCCAAACCCTGTGTCAGAGCAGGCATTGGCATCCCAGACTCGGCAGTAAAAGATCCCTCACTGCTCAATAACAAGAGTGCTGGGTAAAGGTCTTGTAAGTTGATGTACCTTGGAGTCTTAGAAAGCATATCATAGTTACCTAGTTTCTGAATTTTTCAGGTATTTATTTACGAATTGATTTCGATGTAATTTAATAAAAAGACGTTAATGCAAAACTAACAACTATTTTTATAAACATACTGAAATACAAAACAGACAACCTTAAAAATAAAATCAGCAGACTCGTTTGCAAAATCAACAGACTCCGATGCAAAACCAACGATCGCCAATGCAAAACTAAAATCATTCACTGAATTGACGCTGAACGGCGTTTTAAAACAGACATTACCTGAATAACGCTAGATGGCGCGCAAGTTTTTCTACGTCATCTTTATTTGTGTACTTTCATAGGAACGTGAATGATTGTTAGTTTGGCATTGGTGATCGTTGGTTTTGCATCGGAGTCTGTTGATTTTGTTTTAAAGGTTGTCTGTTTTGTATTTAATATGTTTATAAAACAAGTTGTTAGTTTTGCATTAACGTCTTTTTTTACCCTTTCCGTCGCCCATAATAAGAGTGACGCACGAAACCAACGAACATTGGTCCCAGAGGAACATTGATGATTCCAGAGTTCTAAATTTAGATCAGCCACTACCAGGAATATATCAACTACGTTTTCTTGCTAGCGAATTAGGGAGGGAAATTTTAAGACATTAAATTCTTCTTTGTATTCAAAAAGTATTAACTCACGTTTGATTTTGCCGTCTCAGTTTTGGGCTTACTCATCCACCAGTTTATTAATAGCTTCCCGACTTACCATTAAGCAGGTTGGGCACAGTTCCTTTTTCGGGGAAGTATTACTGTAAAAGGGAACTATTACTCTTTTCAGTAACAAAAAACATTACTGAATTCGGGAATTTTCACTCATTTAGTCTCTATTCTTGTGTTTGTTTTTATTAAAAGATAAAGTGCAAGAATATTTTCACATCCTCTAAATATTTATTGTCTATTAAGTATATGTGCATCAAAACTGCAATATTTATGGCTGCAAAAAGCTGAAAAAGAGTGATGAAATATTTCTATGATATAGATTTCTTACGGTAGCTTAAGGATGTACAACACACCTACCCCAAAAAATTCCTGTCGTTTAATTTTCGTTATTTTTGTATATTTAGTACATGACTATATCTACTGCAGGTATGCACATTTTGGACAAAATCGTTCGAGTGGTTTTTGGGCAGGAACTTCCAAAAGTTACCCCCCTTTAGTTGTTTACAAGGAGAGAAAATTTTTAATCAATGAACTACTTAAACCTTGATTTTCAAAAAAGCCAGGTTAGATATAAATGTCAAATTTCATTGGCTTATTCCTTTAACCATTTAACACAAAAACATAGTCATCTTTTTGATATAAATATCATCAAAATAATTTTTAAAGACCTTAAACTGAAAAACTATGATTTATCTAAGCCTTGAAAATTGCGTATTTTTCAAATTCAAAATTTTTTTGTGAAAAAACCTGTCGTTTAATTTTGGTAAAAAACTTTCTTTAGGTAGCTGGTAGTAAAAATAATCTTCATAATTTTTTGTATAATTTTTGTACGACCAGTTTTGATTTAATAGCGGAAAATTACCCCCTCCCCCTTTCTCAATAAATCACATTCCCGCGCGTCTTTCAGACCGCGGTCGATCACTTTGTTATATGAATCCACAAATACACATTAAAAAAATTAAATTGGAATACTGCTTTTGCTTCAAAAATATATTAACTTACAAATATAAAAGTTCTCATTTGTAAAGCGTATTTAAATGTAGATTTTTACGCAATTTTTTAGTACCCCTAGGCCCTATCACCCCCACCCCTTCCTTTTTTGCGTCGCAGACCATTAGCATTTGACGAAACGTCGTTTATAGTGCAAATATACTGGTATTTCGTCATTTGAATCCCGGAGGTATGCATTAATTTTTAAATTCATGAATACAGAATAAATAAATATTGACTACTCTTTTTATACGTATCAAGAAAAAATTACTGAAGGATTTTAGTGTTTAGTCCATATATGTATGCGTTATGCATTCCATATCACATGAAACCTGGATACGAATTCAAGTTTTGTTGAACTTGAATATGTTGATTTTTAATTTTATTTCTTTAATTTTATTCATTAAAAAAATGGTGTATGTTCAACTCTCCTGTGATATAAATGGAATAATTGTAGTTTCTTTCATGTCATTATTTCAAACGAGACAGTATGTGGCCGTGGGGATACGTCAACATTTGCATAGATGTAAACCTCTCATGATATTGTACGCATTTCTCTCAATGTCGTCGCTTCTAAAGTTAAAATAAAAATTCCGTATTCGTCCACATTAACTTCAAAATATCAAACATTAAACTCTTCATCTATTTCAATTTATATCAAATCGCACTTTGATATTTTTCAAAATCTTATAGGCTACGTTTTGTTTTGATTCGAGGAAATGCGAACCGACATTGTTGACAGAAAGTCAAACGATTTGCTGCGATAGGATATTCATAAATGCAGATAATTTCAGTACAAGTGAATAATTCTTTTCAATTCTATACTTACATTGTGTTTATGAGGTCTATTGTATTCAATTCTCGGATTTATCAGGTCTTGCTGTAAATGTATCTGATTCTGTGGAAAACCGTGAATAAAGGGAGGAAAATAAACATCTCCTACATTTTCAGAGTTGTTCCTCTTTGATCAGTAAGGGTCTGAGAACAACATCGATTTTACATTGTAAAAAGTTTTTTTGTTTATTTATTGTTGTTTTATTTAGTTAAAGAAGAAAAACAATATATTCATATCGTAAATGCACAAATTGTAATGAAGACCATTAATCGGAATGTTATATAGCTAATTGTACATAATGAGAATTTCGGCAATGTAAAATAAAATTTTCAGAATAAAAAAAAAATGCTGCGCTTTGATCAAAAATACAAATTATTGTATATGAAATGAAATGAAATAAACATTAAGGGATGGTATTTTATGTCTTGCTTTTTACGGAGTTTAATCGGGTTAATTAAAAAATACTTATTGATTGAGTATGGTACGCACAATCACAGCCAAGCCCCATATCCCAATTTTCTTTCATGATTGATATACATCGGGATCGTTTTACTCGTCGTTTTGACGCTTTATTTTTGACGTTAAATTTGACGTCACGTCAAACGTTCAATTGAAATCGCAAGAGTTATCTCCCCCAGTGTGTTGTACGTCTTTAACATGTGTTAAATGTGATAATGGATACGTTCAGCACTTGCTAACTCGTTCATGAGATCATTCGTTTATTTAATATTATACTATTTCTTTAAATGAAATCGTAATAATAATTTTTAATATTTCTCCTTTTACAGATGAAAATAATTATTTGAAATATTTAATTTTAAATAATATTCTATTAAAATTGTTCTGGAATGAATGCCCTTATTGGATTCCATACTTTTGGTACCATTATCAACAGGGACAATTATTAAATCTCATTTTACTCTCGTCTGCAGCAATGGAGGTCCGAATTTTTCAGTCAGCGAGGTTTGTTTGATAAAGATAAAACACATCACATTGTATTTTTTATGCACTTTTTATTTAATAAATGAATTAGATGCATTATTTAAAAAATGTGACAAAAATTCCCTAATTGAGTAATGTTTTTATTACTGAAAAGAGTAATAGTTCCCTTTTGTAGTAATACTTCCCCGAAAAAGGAATTGTGCCCAACCTGTTAAGCAGTGAGGTCGAGAGATCTTCGTACCAGCACTTAATGTGACACAGGACCTCGGTTTAGACGATCTCATCCGAAAGATCATTGTCCGATCCCGCAGAGGGATTCGAACCTGAGTTGTAAGGAGCAACTAACACCACGACACTAAGATAAATGATCTGACCACTGTTCCACGTAGGGCTTATCAAACCGAATTCCCTTAGTCTGTAAATGTACCATTCAAGTTTTGCCAACCTCTTCAAAGTACTGCTTGACAAGATTTGTGTGGACCTGGCCAGGTTTTGGTTCCTTAGGTTGGGGTAGCATAGCCCGGATGTCTACGATTTCTGGGTGTTCCTCGCCCGTATATCCAGGAGCCGTTTTCCGGGGATCCATTGTTGATCTGTTAAATCTGAATGCTGCAGATAAGTTATATGTTCATAAGTCAGGCATAGAGTAAAATATAGTTGTTTTGTATCTTTAACATGTTTATTTTTTTAATGCCCCTGTAATCCAAGATTCGGGAATCAATAGTTTTTTGAACTGTCCGTTCGTCTGTCTATCTGTCTGTTTGTGGTAAAAAAACTTTAATCTTGCCCATAACTTTTGATTGGATGGGTCTGTGGCTTTCATATTTTGCCGGTGCATTTCTTGTGACTAGACTTTTCGTTGGGTACTACCAAATTTGACCTTTTGACCCTGACCTTAGAGTTTGACCCACTTTTAAAAAAAACTTTTAAAAATTAGCCATATAATTTGAACAGTTGGTAGCTGGGCTTTCATATTTTATATGTTTATCACTTATGAGAAGACCTTCCGTTGGATTCCAACAAATTTGACCTTGACTTTGGAGTTCGACTTGCATTCAAAAAACTTCAACCTTCGCCAAAAGTTCACTGTTGCCATATAGGGCCATCAGTGTTTCACAAACGCATCTTGTTTTTTATTATTTTTATCTTTGTGTGTTATATTTAAGCAAGATGAATTATTTCTACTATTTTTGTTGGAATTTTTTCATATGAGTAAGTAAAACGACTCAAAAACTATGTACAAAGTCCCTGTTAGACTTTCGATTTTGTCTCCCGCTTTTAATTGCGAAAACAAGGGAAACGTTTTATCTTTGTATGGAATTTTTAAGATAGATCAATCATTCATCTTCATCAACATTTTTTTTACTTCAACATTTCCCTTGACCTTAAGGACAGATGATACAAACAAATTTTTTCTTTGGAGGAGACTTCATATCATGTCACAAGTTTAAAAAAGAAGATAATTCTTAGATTTTTTCTCCTAAGAACTGGAAAATGAAATAGCAAGCCAGGTGAATTTTATCAGAGAAAGCAAAATGGTAAAAATCAGCCTATATGATATTGCTGATTTCTTGTCATTTTGCTTTTCCTGATAAAATTCACCTGGCTTGGTATACTTTTTCCTAAGTTTATATTACACTTTTAGTACCAAGATAGCATATTCTGAAATTTGTTTTCGCCTGTAAACCTTTACTGAGTGTGATTTGTCTATATTTGCTTTTATATTGAAATATTACTAATATTTTCCAAGTCTATTTCATTTTTCACTTCTTAGGAGAGAAAAATCGAAAATTATCCACTTTTCTAAACTTGTGACATGATATTAAGTATCTTCCACAGAAAAAATTTGTTTGTATCATTTGTCCTTAACTACACTTTTTTTATGTGTGTAGCTCAGACTCCAAGAAAGAACGATTGGCAGGAATCGGGGAGCACTTGAAGAATGAAAAAATATTGAACTAAATGCAATTATAACATTCTATTGATGTATTGTCTTTGAAATAGGAGTGACAAATATTTTCCATACAGTGTTTTTATTTGCTTAAAAATAACTCGAATCAAGGTTAGATGAGTCATTTGGTACAAAATGTTACATTTTTTAACACGTATTTCTGAAAATTTGTTATCTCTGGCCCGGGTCATCTCTCCAGGTTTCAGAAAAATATTTGTGTGTATTTATATTCAAAGAAACGAATAAACATTTGTAAAATTACATAAAGAATGAACTTTTTAAAAGAAAAAAAATGACAAATGATTTATTTATGAATGTGTTGTTTTAAATTCCAGATTGTGTGGCGATGGCAGCTCAGTCGTATGCGCATCAGAAGTTGAATTGTTTTTGATTTGATCCTCCCATGGAACATTTTATATTTTTTAATACGAGCAATCAAAGTTCTTTATCTGATGAATTTCATTTAATGAAGTATGAAAGGTATAACAGAGAAAAAAATGGTTCAGTTGCACGTGGAGAGAAGTAAAGTAAAGAAGTAATGTTATAAAGTTAAGTTTTACTGTATTACGTTGATTTGTAAAATTTGTCCGCTTGTGGTCAGCCAATCAAATCGTGGACATTTAAACAATAAATGTTTCGTACACTATTCCTGCAGATCGTATGCCAAACTCGCCTATCTTCTTGTTCAGGATAATTCTATCAAAAGTATTAGCTCAATTCAAAAAACTTATTCAAGGTTTTTAAATCAAAAACGCACACACCAATGCAATATGTTTTATCTGCCCTTTATAATGATTCAGTTGGTAAACTAGAGGTTCTGTGAGCACTGAGCTCATTAAATGATAACCCCCGCCTCCCATATGCTTATAGTTGCTAAATCCATGTTTTGTTCTGGGAGACAAGAAATAAGTGTCAGATCAAAAAGTAAAATAAGAGGTGCACAATGGCAGTATGTAATAAAGAATCTGGGAAAGTATTATCAAATTCTATTCAGTGGTGTAGGAGGAGTTGCGGATAAGAGATGGGTACTCTTCAATATTATAGAAAAAATGGCAGTGTCCATGTTTTGCCATGGGAAACCCGAAATATATCGTTAGTCCGATAAAAAAAAGTAAAATAGGACGTGCACAATGGCAATATGTAACAAAAATTCTGTGAAAGTTTCATTAAATTTCATTCAGTGTAGTTGCAGATAAGAGATGGGTACCCCAAAGTGTAAATGAAGGAAGGACGGACGAACATACAGACGGACCGCCGTATGCCCATCTCTCATCTGTAACTCTTCTTATACCACTGAATGAAATTTAATGATTTTCTCTTTCAAAGGTTCTTTATTACACAATGAACGCAACTGTGATCTTTTATTTTCCTTTTTGATCTGACACTTATCTCCAGTCTACCAGAGCAAAACATGGACTTTGTCATTATCATTTTTAGCTTCATGATATATCTGTTTAACATTGGTTTCTATCAGATAAAGTGTTAAATCACATAATAAAAACTAAAGTTTAAATTTGCACAACAAAGTTTATTTTGGTATGAATCATCAATTTTACCTTAGAATAAAAAATAAAGTATCAATGAAAAAAAAAATTCACAATCATATCACTTGTTTTTTTTCAGAATGGAAAATGGAAAGGAAAAAAAAAACCCTCTAGAAGCCCTGTTACTATACAATGTTTAGGTTGCACACGCTGCATATGACTAGAATGCACTAAAAAATTATTCAAACACCTGTTATTTCAGAAGGAACCGTTATACGGTAATATATGAAGACATAACATATCAAATTTGCAACCAAAAAAAAAGGCTGCTGCATATATTATAATTATATAAATTCTTTTGAAAAGCATCAGGGCCGGCCAGGAAAAACTAGAGATAAAATAATTTTAAAAACTCTAGAAACCTGTGTCCGTTGCCAAGTGCCGCTGGATGCAAAAAATTGTTGTGACGGACCTCACAACCTATATCTAAACTTTAAAAAATACAATCTTTTAAACTTATATTTCAAAAATATGAAAACTTTAATGTTACCCGCTTATGTCGGCGGCTAGAGGTGACAAACCTTTAAAAACTAGTTCTCTACTACACATCAAAATCAATTTATATTGGTCACTCCCTGACCAATCCATATTACATGCGTATCAATATCTTGTCTCTAATACATTTTCCCGCTATACTAACGAAACGCGGGAAAATATCATTATATTAAACATATGACAAATTACACGTATAACGAAGCAAAGTTGTCCATCTCTGGCACTTCATTATAAGCACGTTTTACTCTATGTGACATATATATTAAGATCATTATTTTTATTTTGGAAATTGTTCAAAAAGAAAAATTTGTTTCACAACATTTTTCCACTTTAATAACGAGGCTTCATAGATGTTTCTTTGTTCTCTCAAAATGTCGAAAAATTTTGCATCGACATATATCTGATTTGCAATGATATTAAATATAGACAGTCTAATAATTAGATGAAGAAAAAATACAGTAAAATATAATTATCTTAAACTTGATGGACGCAAGATTTAAAAAAAAAACTTCGCATTCAAGACAACCCAAGAAGTCAAGATGCTGCTGGGTTTAAATAACATAGAGAAAGTTCAAGGCTTCCGACTCACTTCGAGAGTCTTCTTCTTCAAATAAATCTTAAATAATTCACAGCAAATATAGAATACAAGTTGTTTGTTTTCGAAAAAAAAGAAATAAAATTGAAATTTCAAAATTTACATATAATGGAAAACATTTACAAAAGCAATACATTCAAAAAAATACAAAAGCAGGTAGAGGGAGGTATTCTATGTATCTGTATATACACATTCATTTCTAAAATATGAAAGTGAATACCGCCAGTGAACATGAAACATATGGATATAACGAACTATTCAAGATTTAAAGATCTGAAGCAGTCATTTTAGTCTCTATACAAGTTAACAAAAAGGAGAGTTGATAAGTAAAGGAGTTTTCCTATTCATTTATATGGAAATAATTTTTTTTAATGTTTACAGCTAATCAGAAGTCTCTGATGAGACTGTAGCTCTACTGGTCTGTACGTATAAGCTAACAAAGGAAAGTAGCAATTGGGTTTCAAACTTTGCAACAGGCAGCAATAAATAGAATTATGTATCTTAATGTAGTCTACTTGTTTGCCAAATGTTTTTAAATGAGACCAAAATTGTAGGATGAGATAAAGGAATTTCAGAAAAAATCTATTTTTAGTAACCATGGCAACACCGTTCATTGAAATCAAAAACCAATTAATAGAATTATGTATCTTAGTGTAGTCTAAGAGTGTGCCAAGATATATTGAAATCAGACCAAAACTGTAGGAAAAATAGCGTTTTAAAGGAATTTCAATGAAATTTCTATTTTTAGTAACCATGGAAACACCGTTCATCGAAATAAAAAAAAAAACAATATACTAAATTATGTATCTTAGTGTAGTGTACTTGTGTGCAAAGTTATATTGAAATCAGACAAAAACTGTAGGAGGAGTAGCATTTTGAAAAATTGTTTATGAACAGACAGACAGCTAGACGGAAGGATGTACGACGGACACCTTACTATCGCATAAGCTCTTCTGGTCTCTGACCAGCTAAAAATAATTTTGATTATGAAAAATACACTAGGAGGTTTATCTTGGGAGATATCTCCTGCCAAATGAATGTATACAGAGGGGAAGAAAAACAATACCTTTATTGACTTAACAAAGCAAAGGGAAGGGGCAAAAAACCAACAATATCTAAAATGGAATTGTAAAAAAAATCCCATAAAATATACGAAAAAGAGAAGAAAAAAAACAACAATAAAATGTACCATCTAAAAAAAATAAACAATATACTGTATGATGGTGATTTCTCCTTTAAAAATAAGGATTTCAATCATTTCCATATTTAAATAAAATTGAAATTATAAAATTACATACACGGACGTTTTAGACTTAGAGATATCTGATGTCATAATTTTCCACTAAATGTTAAAAATGAGGAAGAGACTGGTCAATACTCTTCAAAACTTTCTTGGGATGAAATGTAAAACAATAAAAAAAATTATCTTTGAAAATACTTCTGTAAATCTTTAAAATCTTCTGTAAAAACATTTAAAAAAAAGAAAGATAGAAGGATAAAGAACACATTTCTATTTCATCCAAAAAAAAAAAGGAAAATAAGAGATAGAGAGAAGAAAAATAGAATACCTAACAATTAAAAAAGAAAGACAGAAGGATAAAGAAAACATTTCAATTTAATAAAAAAAGAAAATAAGAGATAGAGAGAAGAAAGATAGAATACCTAAATGTTACAATTAAAAGAAAAGATAGGCAGAATGATAAAAAAATATTTTCTAATTTAAGAATGATAGTTTTTTTTTTTTTTAAAAAAAAAAAAATAACAGTATAATAGATAATTTCTGTGTTTATTCCATACTTGCAGAATTTTTCAGATATTGGGGGTGTTTTTTTTAAAAATCTATTTGCAAAATTAAAAATAAAAAAAAAATTTTTATATATAATTGATGATGCAGAAAATCAGGACAAAGAGAATACAGTCCAGTCCACAGAGGATGCTTGGACTTCTACGGCACCTGATCCCACCTCTAATATTTTCAGAGCTCCATGTTCAATGGAATTTTTGATTACTGTTCGTTATCTTCATATTTTATAGCAAACAATTGGAGACACAGAAATTATCCATTATACAATTAGACTTAAAAAAAATAATTTACATAAAAGTGTTTTCCCTATGTTAAACTTGACGAGTTAGGGAAACCTTTTCATTAAAAAGACTTTAGACTTCTCAGTGTGTAGCTATCATCAACAAAAAAATGTCATATAAAAAGAGGCTATAGCCTGACAGGTATCTCCTACAAACTTATTCCTCTAAATGTAAACAGAGAGGAATAGGACTGATCAGTTGTTTGTACTAAACATTCCTAAAGGGAAAACAGTAACTCGCTTTATAAAAGAAAGTACACAATCAATTAACGCTTAACAATATGATAAGGAGAGAAAGAAGAAAATATAACATTAAATCAATTTGAAAGCATAAAATATCATAGATGGATGTAACAGATTTGGAGATATCAGATTGTTTTCCTCTAAATGTTGACAAAGAAAGGAAGAGACTGATCGGTACTCTTAAAATCTTTCTTGAGAGGAATTGTAAAACAATAGAAAAAAATATCTTCAGAAATGCTTCTGTAAATCTTTAAAAAAAAATAGAAAGGAAAGTTAAGGATTAACTTACATTTAAAAAAGAAAAATAGAAGACAAAGAAAACATTTTGTATTTCATTAATGAAAAAAATTTTAAAAAAAATAATTTTAAATTTCATTAAAAAAAAAAAAAGAATAAGAGAAAGAGAGAAGAAAGATAGAAATCTAACATTTAAAAAAACGAAAGACAGAAGAATAAAGAAAACATTTCAATTTCATAAAAAAAAAAAAAGAAAATAAGAGAAAGAGAGAAGAAAGATAGAATACCTAAATGTTACAATTCAAAAAAAAAAATAGAATGATAAAAAAAATTTCTAATTTAAGAATGATAGCTTTTTCAAAAAAATAAAAAAAAAAGTATAATGGATAATTTCTGTGTTTATTCCATACTTGCAGAATTTTTCAGATATTGGGGGTGTTTTATTTAAAAAATCTATTTGCAAAATTAGAAATAAAAAAGTATTTTTATATAAAATTGACGATGCAGAAAATCAGGACAAAGAGAAAACAGTCCAGTCCAGTCCACAGGGGATGCTTGGACTTCTATGGCACCTGATCCCACCTCTGATATTTTCAGAGCTCCATGTTCAATGGAATTTTTGATTACTGTTCGTTATCTTCATATTTTATAGCAAACAACTGGAGACACAGAAATTATCCATTATACAATTAGACTTAAAAAAAATAATTTACGTAAAAGTGTTTTCCCTACGTTAAATTTGATGAGTTAGGGAAACCTTTTCATTTTGTATAGCTATCAATCAACAAAAATAGAAATGTCGTATAAAAAGAGGCTATAGCCTGACAGGTATCTCCTACAAACTTATTCCTCTAAATGTAAACAGAGAGGAATAGGACTGATCAGTTGTTTGTGCTAAACATCCCTAAAGGGAAAACAGCAACTCGCTCTATAAAAGAAAGTACACAATCAATTAAAGCTTAATAATATGATAAGGAGAGAAAGAAGAAAAATTAACATTAAATCAATTTGAAAGCATAAAATATCATAGATGGATGTAACAGATTTGGAGATATCAGATGTCATTGTTTTCCTCTAAATGTTGAAAAAAAGAGGAAGAGACTGATCAGTACTCTTAAAATCTTTCTTGAGAGGAATTGTAAAACAATAGAAAAAAAAATATCTTCAGAAATGCTTCTGTAATCTTTAAAAAAAAAATAGAAAGGAAAGTAGGATTAGCTTACATTTAAAAAAGAAAGACAGAAGAATAAAGAAAACATTGAAATTTCATCCAAAAAAAAAAAAGAAAATAAGAGAAAGAGAGAAGAAAGATAGAATACCTAACAATTAAAAAAGAAAGACAGAAGGATAAAGAAAACATTTCAATTTCATGAAAAAAAAAAAGAAAAGAGAAAGAGAGAAGAAAGATAGAATACCTAAATGTTACAATTTAAAAAAAAAAGATAGACAGAGTGATAAAAAAAAAATTTTTCAATTTAAGAATGATAGCTTTTTAAAAAAAATAAATAAATAAATAAAAACAGTATAATGGATAATTTCTGTGTTTATTCCATATTTGCAGAATTTTTCAGATATTGGGGGTGGGTTTTTTTTCAATCCATTTGCAAAATTAAAAAAAATAAATCTTTTTATATATATAATTGACGTTGCAGAAAATCAGGACAAAGAGAAAACAGTCCAGTCCACAGGGGATGCTTGGACTTCTATGGCACCTGATCCCACCTCTAATATTTTCAGAGCTCCATGTTCAATGGAATTTTTGATTACTGTTCGTTATCTTCATATTTCATAGAAAACAACTGGAGACACAGAAATTATCCATTATACAATTAGACTTAAAAAAAATCACGTAAAAATGTTTTCCATAGGTTAAATATGATGAGTTAGGGAAACCTTTTCATTCTCAGTGTGTATAGCTATCAATCAACAAAAAATATAAATGTCATAAAAAGAGGCTATAGCCTGACAGGTATCTCCTACAAACTTATTCCTCTGAATGTAAACAGAGAGGAATGGAACTGATCAGTCCTTTGTACTAAACATCCCTAAAGGGAAAGGAGCAACTTACTTCATTAAGTCTTAACGATATGATAAGAAGAAGAAGAAGAAGAAAAATTAACATTAAATCAATTTGAAAGCATAAAATATCATAGATGGATGTAACAGATTTGGAGATATCGGATTGTTTTCCTCAAAATGTTGAAAAACAGAGGAAGAGACTGATCAGTACTCTTAAAATCTTTCTTGAGAGGGATTGTAAAACAATAGAAAAAGATTATCTAAAACTGCTTCTGTAAATCTTACAAAAAAAATACAAAGGAAAGTTAAGGATTAACTTACATTTTAAAAAAAAGACAGAAGAATAAAGAAAACTTTTTTATTTTATCCAAAAAAAAAAAAACTGAAAGTAAGAGAAAAAAAGAAGAACGATAGAATACCTAACAATTTTAAAAAAAACACAGGATAAAAAAAACATTTCAAAAATTATCAAAAAAAAAAATAAAAATTGAAAAGATAAGAGAACAGAAAATATAAATGCCATATTGACAGAGGCTATAGCCTGGCAGATATCTTACAATTATTCCTCTGAATGTAAAAGGAATGGAACTAATCAGTCCTTTGTGCTAAACATGGGAAAACAAAAAAAAGAAGGTACATTTACAATTAACTAAGAATGATAAGCATTTAAAATAAAAATTTTAAAAAACATGTGTTAATGGATAATTTCTGTGTTTATTTAATTTGCAGAATTTTTCATTGAATGGAAATGTATAATAATAGAAAAAATCTAATTTACTAGGAAACACTTCAGTAAATCTTACGAGAAAAAAAAGGATAAAGAATTATTTTCTTCTATATATTACCGAAAAAAAGGATTTTATGAGTTAAGGGCAAAAATAAATCTTTTTTATAAAAGATTCAGACTTTTCAATGTTTCATAGCTATAAATCAACATAAAAATATAAATGCCCTATAAAGAGAGGCTAAAACCTGGCAGTTATCCCCTACAAACTTATAACAGAGAGGAATGGGGCTGATCAGTCCTTTGTCCTACACATCCATAAAGAGAAAACAGCAACTCACTTTATAAAAGAAAGTTCACATTCAATTAGATTTTTTTAAAAGTAAGAAAAAAGTTGATATTTAGATTGACTATACCAAAATTTTTGAAAATTGAGAAAGATAGAGCTCCATAACAATTAAAAACAATGGATTTTTGATTACTCTGTTCACTATGCAAAAATTTTTCTAAGTTTAAAAAAAAAGGACTATTAAAGAAGTTTAGCTTAAAATTGTTGAAGTAGAAAAGAAAAAATGCAGTCATTTTAAATTATCATTTTGTGATAATGCATTTTAAAAAATGAATTAACAAAGTAAAAAAAAAAAAAAATATTTATCAGTATGAAGTGTTTTCCCTGTTAAATCATACTATTGATGAAAGTAAAGAAAGGAAACCTTTTAAAAAAACACAGGATAAAAAAATTATTTTCTATTTCAAAAATTGTTTTTTAAAAAATAAAAATTGAAAAGTGGATAATCAACAAAAATATAAATGTCGTATAAAAAGAGGCTATAGCCTGACAGGTATCTCCTACAAACTTATTCCTCTAAATGTAAACAGAGAGGAATAGGACTGATCAGTTGTTTGTACTAAACATCTCTAAAGGGAAAACAGCAACTCACTTTATTGTAGAAAGAACACAATCAATTAAGTCTTAATGATATGATAGGGAGAGAAAGAAGAAAAATTAACATTAAATCAATTTGAAAGCATAAATATCAAAGATGGATGTAACAGATTTGGAGATATTAGATTGTTTTCCTCTAAATGTTGAAAAAAGAGGAAGAGACTGATCAGTACTCTTAAAATCTTTCTTCAGATAAATTGTAAAACAATAGAAAAAAAATATCTTCAGAAATTAACTTACATTTTAAAAAAAAAATAGAAAGATAGAATTTAAAAAAGAAAGACAGAAGGATAAAGAAAACATTTAAATTTCATAAAAAAAAGAAAATAAGAGAAAGAGAGAAGAAAGATAGAATACCTAACAATTAAAAAAGAAAGACAGAAGGATAAAGAAAACATTTAAATTTCATAAAAAAAAGAAAATAAGAGAAAGAGAGAAGAAAGATAGAATACTTAAATGTTACAATTTAAAAAAAAAAGATAGAGTGATAAAAAAATATTTTCTAATTTAAGAATGATAGCTTTAAAAAAAAAAAATAAAAACAGTATAATGGATAATTTCTGTGTTTATTCCATACTTGCAGAATTTTTCAGATATTGGGGGTGTTTTTTTTCAATCTATTTGCAAAATTAAAAATAAAAAAAGATTTTTATATATAATTGACGATGCAGAAAATCAGGACAAAGAGAAAACAGTCCAGTCCACAGGGGATGCTTGGACTTCTACGGCACCTGATCCCACCTCTAATATTTTCAGAGCTCCATGTTCAATGGAATTTTTGATTACTGTTCGTTATCTTCATATCTTATAGCAAACAATTGGAGACACAGAAATTATCCATTATACAATTAGACTTAAAAAAATCACGTAAAAATGTTTTCCATAGGTTAAATATGATGAGTTATGGCAACTTTCCTTTCATTCAAAAGAATTCAGACTTCTCAGTGTGTATAGCTATCAATCAACAAAAAATATAAATGTCATATAAAAAGAGGCTATAGCCTGACAGGTATCTCCTACAAACTTATTCCTCTGAATTCGAATGTAAATAGAGAAGAGTAGGACTGATCAGCTGTTTGTACTAAACATTTCTACAGGGAAAACAGTAACTGGCTTTAAAAAAGAAAGTTCACAATCAATTAACGCTTAACAATATGATAAGGAGAGAAAGAAGAAAAATTAACATTAAATCAATTTGAAAGCATAAAATATCATAGATGGGTGTGACAGACTTGGAGATATCAAATGTCATTGTTTTCCTCTAAATGTTGAAGAAAAGGAAAAGACTGATCAGTACTCTTAAAATCTTTCTTGAGAGGAATTGTAAAACAGCAGAAAAAAATATCTTCAGAAATGCTTCTGTAAATCTTTAAAAAAAAAAAAAGAAAGGAAAGTAAAGGATTAACTTGAATTTCATTAATGAAAAAAATAAAATAAGAGAAAGTGAGAAGACAGAATACATAAAAAAAAGAAAGACAGAAGAATAAAGAAAACATTTAAATTTCATCAAAAAAAAAAAAGAAAATAAGAGAAAGAGAGAAGAAATATAGAATACTAACAATTAAAAAAAAGACAGAAGGATAAAGAAAACATTTCAATTTCATAAAAAAAGAAAATAAGAGAAAGAGAGAAGAAAGATAGAATACTTAAATGTTACAATTAAAAAAAAAGATAGACAGAGTGATAAAAAAATATTTTCTAATTTAAGAATGATAGCTTTTTAAAAAAAAAAAAAAAAATAAAAACAGTATAATGGATAATTTCTGTGTTTATTCCATACTTGCAGAATTTTTCAGATATTGGGGGTGTTTTTTTTTAAATCTATTTGCAAAATTAAAAATAAAAAAAGTATTTTTATATACAATTGACGATGCAGAAAATCAGGACAAAGAGAATACAGTCCAGTCCACAGGGGATGCTTGGACTTCTATGGCACCTGATCCCACCTCTGATATTTTCAGAGTTCCATGTTCAATGGAATTTTTGATTACTGTTCGTTATCTTTATGTTTTATAGCAAACAATTGGAGACACAGAAATTATCCATTATACAATTAGACTTTTAAAAAAATCACGTAAAAATGTTTTCCATAGGTTAAATATGATGAGCTACGGCAACTTTCCTTTCATTCAAAAGAAATCAGACTTCTCAGTGTGTATAGCTATCAATCAACAAAAAATATAAATGCCATATTGACAGAGGCTATAGCCTGACAGGTATCTCCTACAAACTTATTCCTCTGAATGTAAACAGAGAGGAATGGAACTGATCAGTCCTTTGTACTAAACATCTCTAAAGGGAAAGGAGCAACTTACTTTATTATAGAAAGTACACAATCAATTAAGTCTTAACGATATGATAAGAAGAGGAAGAAGAAAAATTAACATTAAATCAATTTGAAAGCATAAAATATCATAGATGGATGTAACAGATTTGGAGATATCAGATTGTTTTCCTCTAAATGTTGAAAAGAGGAAGAGACTGATCAGTACTCTTAAAATCTTTCTTGAGATGAAATATAAAACAATAGAAAACGATTATCTTAAAATGCTTCTGTAAATCTTACAAAAAAGAGAGAGGAAAGTTAAGGATTAACTTACATTTAAAAAAAGAAAGACAGAAGGATAAAAAACATTTCAATTTCATCCAAAAAAAGAAAATAAGAGAAAGAGAGAAGAAAGATAGAATACCAAGCAATTAAAAAGAGAAAGACAGAAGAATAAAGAAAACTTTTCTATTTTATCCAAAAAAAAAAAAAAAAAAAAAATGAAAGGAAGAGAAAAAAAAGAAGAATGATAGAATACCTAACAATTTTAAAAAACACAGGATAAAAAAATTATTTTCTATTTCAAAAATTATACCTTTTTTAAAAAATAAAAATTGAAAAGTGGATAATCAACAAAAAATATAAATGCCATATTGACAGAGGCTATAGCCTGGCAGATATCTCCTACAAACTTGTTCCTCTGAATGTAAACAGAGAGGAATGGAACTGATCAGTCCTTTGTACTAAACATCCCTAAAGGGAAAACAGCAACTCAAGTTTTAAAAGAAGGTACATTTACAATTAACTTTCAACAATGTGATAAGCAGAGAAAATAAATCAATTTGAAAGCATGAAAAACATGGATGTTACTGACTTGGAGATATCAGATGTCATTGTTTCCTCTTAATGTTGAAAAAGAAGAGGAAGAAACTGATCAAAAAACTTCATTGAATGGAAATGTATAATAATAGAAAAAATCTAATTTACTAGGAAACACTTCAGTAAATCTTACGAGAAAAAAAAAGGATAAAGAATTATATATTACCAAAAAAAGGATTTTATGAGGAAGGGCAACTCTCTTTTTATCCAAAAGTATTCAGACTTTTCAATGTTTCATAGCTATAAATCAACATAAAAATATAAATGTCCTATAAAGAGAGGCTATAACCTGGCAGATATCCCCTACAAACTTATAACAGAGAGGAATGGGGCTGATCAGTCCTTTGTCCTACACATCCATAAAGAGAAAACAGCAACTCACTTTATAAAAGAAAGTTCACATTCAATTAGATTTTTTTAAAAGTAAGAAAAAAGTTGATATTTAGATTGACTATACCAAAATTTTTGAAAATATGAGAAAGATAGAGAGGTTAGAATGTCTATAACAATTAAAAACAATTATCATACAAAGAGATTACTTTGTTCACTCATGCAAAAATTTTTCTAAGTTTAAAAAAAAGGACTATTAAAGAAGTTTAGCTGTGGGAATAAAATTGTTAAAGTAGAAAAGATAAAAATGCAGTCATTTTAAATCTCATAGATAGTCCATTTTGTGATAATGCATTTTAAAAAATGTAATTCAAAGTAAAAAAAAAAAAAAAAAAAAAAAAGAATCTAAATATCAGTATGATCTATTCTATTTGTTGGGAAGTCACACTATTTGCTAAACATCTCTAAAGGGATAACAGCAACTCACGTTTTAAAAGAAGGTACATTTACAATTAACTTTCAACAATGTGATAAGCAGAGAAAAAAAAATCAGTTTGAAAGCATGAAAAACATGGATGTTACTGACTTGGAGATATCAGATGTCATTGTTTCCTCTTAATGTTGAAAAAGAAAAGGAAGAAACTGATCAAAAAACTTCATTGAATGGAAATGTATAATAATAGAAAAAATCTAATTTACTAGGAAACACTTCAGTGAATCTTACGAGAAAAACAAAAAAAAGGATAAAGAATTATTTTCTTCTTTATATTACCGAAAAAAGGATTTTATGAGGAAGGGCAACTCTCTTTTTATCCAAAAGTATTCAGACTTTTCAATGTTTCATAGCTATAAATCAACGTAAAAATATAAATGTCCTATAAAGAGAGGCTATAACCTGGCAGATATCCACTACAAACTTATAACAGAGAGGAATGGGGCTGATCAGTCCTTTGTCCTACACATCCATAAAGAGAAAACAGCAACTCATTTTATAAAAGAAAGTTCACATTCAATTAGATTTTTTTAAAAGTAAGAAAAAAGTTGATATTTAGATTGACTATACCAAAATTTTTGACAATACGAGAAAGATACAGAGGTTAGAATGTCAATAACAATTAAAAAAAATTATCATACAAAGAGACTACTTTGTTCACTCATGCAAAATTTTTTCTAAGTTTAAAAAAAAAGGACTAGTAAAGAAATGAAATTGTTAAAGTAGAAAAGATAAAAATGCAGTCATTTTAAATCTCATAGATAGTCCATTTTGTGATAATGCATTTTAAAAAATGTAATTCAAAGTAAAAAAAAAAAAAGAATCTAAATATCAGTATGATCTATTCTATTTGTTGGGAAGTCACACTATTTGCTAAACATCTCTAAAGGGAAAACAGCAACTCACGTTTTAAAAGAAGGTACATTTACAATTAACTCTCAACAATGTGATAAGCAGAGAAAAAAAAATAAATCAATTTGAAAGGGTGAAATACATGGATGTTACTGACTTGGAGATATCAGATGTCATTGTTTCCTCTGAATGTTGAAAAAGAAGAGGAAGAAACTGATCAAAAAACTTCATTGAATGGAAATGTATAATAATAGAAAAATCTAATTTACTAGGAAACACTTCAGTAAATCTTACGAGAAAAAAAAAAAAAAAAAGGATAAAGAAATATTTTCTTCTTTATATTACCGAAAAAAGGATTTTATGAGGAAGGGCAACTCTCTTTTTATCCAAAAGTATTCAGACTTTTCAATGTTTCATAGCTATAAATCAACATAAAAATATAAATGTCCTATAAAGAGAGGCTATAACCTGGCAGATATCCCCTACAAACTTATAACAGAGAGGAATGGGGCTGATCAGTCCTTTGTCCTACACATCCATAAAGAGAAAACAGCAACTCATTTTATAAAAGAAAGTTCACATTCAATTAGATTTTTTTAAAAGTAAGAAAAAAGTTGATATTTAGATTGACTATACCAAAATTTTTGACAATACGAGAAAGATACAGAGGTTAGAATGTCAATAACAATTAAAAACAATTATCATACAAAGAGACTACTTTGTTCACTCATGCAAAAAATTTTCTAAGTTTAAAAAAAAGGACTGTTAAAGAAGTTTTGCTGTGGGAATAGAATTGTTAAAGTAGAAAAGATCAAAATGCAGTCATTTTAAATCTCATAGATAGTCCATTTTGTGATAATGCATTTTAAAAAATGTAATTCAAAGTAAAAAGAATCTAAATATCAGGATGATCTATTCTATTTGTGGGGAAGTCACACAATTCTAAATTTAAATCAATATTAAAGTAAAATATGGCATAGAAGGGGGCTATAGACTTGGAGATATCTCCTGCTCTCTTATTTCTCTGTGTTACAAGAAGAAGAACTGATCAGTGAATTTGAATGGGGGAATAAAACAATTACTGGGTAATAAAGAGAAAAAAAAAATAAATTTAGATTTTACAAAAATCACATAAAAAATACTTCTAATAATTTTTTTAAGGAAGGGGGAGAAGACAGACTATTATTGAAAAAAAATAAATCAAGAAGTAAATTTAATCAATAATTACATTGAAAAAAAGAAAGAAAAAGGTATCAAATTGAAAAAGTAATGTTTGATGACACATTCTCTGCTTATTGTGTGCTGGAGAATCTGGCATGTTTGGTTATTTCTTTTAAATATATCAAAATAGCATAACTTTTAAAATAGAAATAAAAATACAGAAAAAAATCTTGGTAATGTATGTGCTTATTGAAGTTTTTAGAAAGTTCTATTGTTTGAAGAAATAAGAAAAAAAATGTTTTACTCTTATTTGGAAAGGACATTTTCTGTATAATATTTAGATAAACACTGACTGAAATACCTCCCTCTTTAGCTTTAATTAATGTATAAATAAAATGTTCAAAGAAAGATGAAGAAAGACACAACAATGCAATGAAACTTAATTGTAAAAATAATCTTCCTTTAGTTCTAAATCAAGTGATTTAATGTCTTCATATGACACCTGCTTCAAACATTAAAATGAAAAAATAATATGACAAATTCAAAAAAGTAGAAAAAATTATTTTAAAAAAGATTTTAAAAAATAAATAAGAAAAAATATATTCTAAAGCGAGTTCATTTTTCTGATATTGTAATTTGTCTTATAAAAAAATGATTCTACTCTGCTACGATTCTTATAATACAAGTTTTCTAAACAGCAAATCTGGGCATCACAGGTTAATAGTTGACCATGTCTTGTTTTAGTCTGTTTTTTAATGAACGGTGCCAATAAAATTTGTAAAAATAAATTAAACTGTCTTAATTTGTTCACAACACTTTCCCATTAACAGTATAAAATGTGTCAGCTAAAACAGCTATGGCAAGAATCTTAAAAAGTGAAGCCAGGCCTCTCTTATCTCAAAAGTTAGTGCATGCATGATCTTTGTACCTCAGTCATTCATCCTGTGGTGCGCTGTCAGGGGATTAATTCTTATATCTCAGCGAGGTATGTCACATATCGGCATAAAGAACAGATTGGTGATTCTTCTTAACATAATTGTTATGGATGCTCTCACAGAATTCCATGATTTTAGTGTTTCCAGTTAGAAGAAAAGCTGTACACGTCCCTGGTTCTCTGACTTCTGTTGGCTCCCAAGATGATGTATCCGCTTTTCTTGATAGGTGTCCAGTATCCCCTTCTCTTGGTAGGTGTCCAGTATCCCCTTCTATTGAAAGATGTTCAGATGTTCAGTATCCTCTTCTTTTGAAAGGTGTTTAACTAAGTTCTTTTCCATTAATGATCTGTTTTTGAATAAAAAATACAGTAAGAATTTGGGTTAACAAAGAGCACAAAAAATAAGTCAAAAGAATGTTAACTATAGGAGGTAGTCGATACCTAATTGGTCCTATTCAGTGGGAATGGTTTATCCATTCTGCTGTTAAGGTTAATATTGGCTGTTTTCATTTGGTAGTACCTATATGTCTACAAAATAAAATTTAGATGTCAGAATAACTACACCCCCCAAGAAACATGCTGTGGGTTAAAGCACAGACTAACAGCCCCCTCCCCCTCCCCAACAAGAACACATACCACCCCAAACATGCATTTACCTAGTCAAAGCAATCAATCTCTCAGAAGTGAAACATCCTGGTTTGTTGCTTGTTATAAGAATATGTTGCTAAATTCATCAAGCGTCTATCTAGATGCAGCAAACTTGTCCTCCTCTTCAAAGTACATTGATGGTCAACAGGCATCAAGCATCTTCTTCCTATTCCTATCATTTTAAAATACAAGGTCAATTAACTGCCTCTAGCTCATATGAAAAATGATAGTTCAAAATGGCAACAATTAAACATTTTCTCACCTCCATGTTTTGCATGCACATTAAGATTGGTATTATCTTGGTCCTTTGCATAGATTGTCATCCTAGTGCAATGAATGGGAGAGGAAAAGGGGGGTTCACTGTTCCTGGTTAGGCTTATTGCTGACTGTCATCCTCTACTTTCTAATATCAACTTATTCATCCTCTCTCATTGACTGTCCACCAAATCAATTAAATATTCCATGACTGCATCTGACATCTGTAGGGTCTGTAAGACAAAATACAGAAAATGCATCTTCTTCTACTGTAGGTGGATGGCCTTCCAAGTTCCTTGCTCTCAATGTTCAATAAATGTATAAATAGAATTGAGGACAGTTTCAAGATGACCCAACGAACCCCTTACCCTAAACCAAACAAAGAAAAATTAAAAAAAAAAATTAGTTCAGAAAGGTAAGTTATCCAGATCTTAACCCTCCCATTCCCCATACACATCATATGCAAAATTAAGAATAGTTTCCCACTAGGATATGAGGTTATTACTGTCTGATTTCATTAATAAAAATTTCTTTCAACCTTTAATATAGAAAGTAAGATGTCAGAGCAATGCGTAATCCTCCTTCCTTATAGAAAGAGTACATGTAGCAGTAAATATGTTTTGCTATAGGAAACACTATTTATATACCCATTCAAAAAATAAAATAGCACAATAAGTATCCCCTAGGTTGATGTTTATATACAGAAAGACCTATGAAAGAACAGACAATCCGAACACTTTATATACCTCCCACTTTTAAAGAAATTAAAGGGCTAAAGGAGAGACTTTGCTTACTAGAACAATCTCCTTACTAAATCCATGAAGACCTAAATATGTACCTGGTCAGAGCAAAAAGTCTTTTGAATATTTGTTGGTTGGTCCATCAAGGTTCCATCTGGGTCCATCAAGGCTCCGTCCAGGTCCATCAGGGTTCCATCTGGGTCCATCAAGGCTCCGTCCGGGTCCATCAGGGTTCCATCTGGGTCCATCAAGGGTTCCATCTGGGTCCATCAAGGCTCCGTCTGGGTCCATCAAGGCTCCGTCCAGGTCCATCAGGGTTCCATCTGGGTCCATCAAGGCTCCGTCCAGGTCCATCAAAGCTCTCTCCAGGTTCATTCAAGGCTCCTTCCGGGTCCATCAAAGTTCCATCTGGGTCCATCAAGGTTCTTTCTGGGTCCATCAAGGTTCAATCTGGGTGCAGCAAACTTGTCTTCCTCTTCAGACTGAGTAAACCCTCTTCGGATGAAGTAACTGGATAGTCTGCAGGTTTCAAGCATCTTCTTCCTATCATTTTAAGACACAAGTTAACAGTACTGTCTCTGGCTCATGTGAAAAATCAAAGAAATTCAAGAAGTAAGTAACTAGAAAATTCCAATTTCTTACTAGTATTTTACATACATATTAAGATAAACATACTTGTGGTTCTATTCATTAGCTGACTGTCTTCTTCTTATACATTCTGTTGTCTTCCCTGAAGAGGGTTGTCCACAAAATCAGCTCAGTATGCTTTTGCTATCAAATAGAAACTAATAAAGCTTGTGAGCAGGAGAAAATTAATGTTATTTACTATACATCAAATGCAGAAAATTCAAATTTGTAATGAAAAGAAATGAAACACAAGACCTTACTGTTTTGCAATCATGTTAGCTAGTCTTAGAAATGGAAATTAAAAACCTGGCTCCAAACATTTTTTTTTTTAAATCCCAACTTCTGTAGGCTCTGTAAGCTAATGGACCCCTTTGTTCTTGATGTTTGGCCACCAAAGTTCCATTTTTGAATCCTCTATCTATAATTCAAAAACAAATAAATAAATTTCAGTATTTAACCCCCCTCCTCTACTTGGAAAAAAAATTGTCACTACAGCATGTTATCCATACCTGAATTTTTAATCCCCTTTACAACATTTGGTAAGACTATAAGGCTTCCATTGCCTGCAAGTTGCTTCTTACTTCTTTTTCCTTCTAACCATTTTCTTCTTTCTTCCATTTGCCTTCTTTCTTCCATTTGTCTTCTTTCTTCAATCCAGTTTTCTTCTGTCTTCTTTTTCCTTCCAGCTATTATCTTTCTTCATTCCAGTTGTGTTCTTTCTTCATTCCAGTAGTGTTCTTTCTTCCTAACAGTTGTCTTGTTTCTTCCTAACAGTTGTCTTCTCTTCTTCAATCCAATTGTTTTCTTGCTGTGCCAAAGAAACTAACATATGATTAGTAAGCAGTCAGAAAAAAAGAATCTGAGACAGGACTTGAACAATCTCCTTACTAAATCCATGAAGACCTAAATATGTACCTGGTCAGAGCAAAAAGTCTTTTGAATACAACCCTCTTCATTTAGTAATTGAATAGTCATCAGGCTTCAATCATCTTCTTCCTTTCATTTTAAAACACAATAGTGCTGTCTCTGGCTCGTGTGAAAAATCAAAGAAATGCAAGAAGTCAGTAACTAGAAATTCCCATTTTTACTAGTATTTTACATACACATCAAGACAAACATACCTGTGGATCTATTCATTGCCTGACTGTCATCTTCTCATACACTCTGTTGTCTTCCCTGGAGAGGGTTGTCCACAAAATCAGCTCAGTATGCTTTTGCTATCAAATAGAAACTAATAAAGCTGGTGAGCAGGAGAAAAATTATGTTATCTACTATACATCAAATGCAGAAAATTCAAATTTGTAATGAAAAGAAATGAAACACAAGACCTTACTGTTTTGCAATCATGTTAGCTAGTCTTAGAAATGGAAATTAAAAACCTGGCTCCAAACATTTTTTTTAAAATCCCAACTTCTAGGGTCCATCAAGGATCCATCTGGGTCCATCAAGGCTCCGTCTTGGTCCATCAAGGTTCCTTCTGGGTGCAGCAAACTTGTCTTCCTCTTCAGACTGAGTAAACCCTCTTCAGATTTAGTAATTGAATAGTCATCAGGCTTCAATCATCTTCTTCCTATCATTTTAAAACACAAGTTAATAGTGCTGTCTCTGGCTCATGTGAAAAATCAAAGAAATTCAAGAAGTCAGTAACTAGGAAATTCCCATTTCTTACTAGTATTTTACATACATATCAAGACAAACATACCTGTGGATCTATTCATTGCCTGACTGTCATCTTCTCATACACTCTGTTGTCTTCCCTGGAGAGGGTTGTCCACAAAATCAGCTCAGTATGCTTTTGCTATCAAATAGAAACTAATAAAGCTGGTGAGCAGGAGAAAAATAATGTTATCTACTATACATCAAATGCAGAAAATTCAAATTTGTAATGAAAAGAAATGAAACACAAGACCTTACTGTTTTGCAATCATGTTAGCTAGTCTTAGAAATGGAAATTTAAAACCTGGCTCAAACATTTTTTTTAAATCCCAATCCCAACTTCTGTAGGCTCTGTAACCTAATGGACCCCTTTGTTCTTGATGTTTGGTCACCAAAGTTCCATTTTTAAATCCTCTATCTATAATTCAAAAACAAATAAATAAATTTCAGCATTTAACCCCCCCTCCTCTACTTGGAAAAAAAAATTGTCACTACAGCATGTTATCCATACCTGAATTTTTAATCCGTTTTACAACATTTGGTAAGACTATAAGACTTCCATTGCCTGCACCTTGCTTCTTTTTTCCAACCATTTCCTTCTATCTTCAAGATGTCTTCTTTCTTTCTGTTGTCTTCTTCTTTCTCTCTGTTGTTTTTCTTTCTTCCAGTTATCTTCTTTTTCCTTCTAACCATTTCCTTTTTTCTTCCATTTGTCTTTTTTCTTCCATTTGTCTTCTTTCTTCAATCCAGTTTCCTTCTGTCTTCTTTTTCCTTACAACTATCTTCTTTCTTCATATCAGTTGTCTTCTTTCTTCATAACAGTTGTCTTCTCTTCTTCAATCCAATTGTTTTCTTGCTGTGCCAAAGAAACTAACATATGATTAGTAAGCAGTCAGAAAAACAAAAGAATCTGAGAGACAGGACTTGGTTTGCATGAGAGCAGAGGGGGTAATTGGGTAGAAAACTTGCCCCGTAGGCGGAAAGCTGTGGTTGGCCATGGCAAATGCACATCAATACATGTAGCAACCCACCGTTTCTCTGCCCCATCCTCAGCATTACGAAAGTCAATGTTGCGTGTCTTTCCAAAAGACCTTAATAACTGAGGTACATCAACCATACAGGGCAGTCTTGGCACACCAAAAAACACGAAATGGTTGCAGACTGAGTACTGAGAAAACGTTTTAATTTGAAGCGCTTCACGATATCTGGGGACGTCCCCAATTAGTAAAAATAATCATGCATAGAAGTAAAACAAAAGGAAGAGAGGATTAGTATATTAGTTTTGTCAATAGATTACTTTTGTAAATATAAACAGGGAAGAACAATGGAAGGAAATTGAAATACCTGCCTAATTCATGTTTTATTTAACCCTTCACTTAGGATGAATACTACCAATAGTACCAATCCTTGGTAAGAGCCACTTGGTTGCTGTTCCTTGTCTATGGCAGTCATCCTCTTCTCTTTTTTCCATCAAATTTCATGCAGACGAACTCCACGGTGATTGTGGCCCAGACATGTGCAGCTGCTGCCCACAGGAAAAAATGACGTGTTGTCAGAGTTCTTAAAATTCAAACAACCAGAAGTCTCTGTCAAGACTGAAGCTCCACTGGTTTGTACTTATAACAAAGGAAGAGAAAAGTAGCAGTTGGGACTTGAAACTTTACAACAGCAATAAATAGTATAATGATCCTTGATTAAGTCTCTTTTGGAGGCAATAAAATGCAATAAGACTACAACTATGGGAGTAGTTTTTAATATAATTTTACAGTTTTTTAAATTTTAGTAACCATGGCAACATTATTCATCATTATAAAAAAACAACAATAAAGACAATTATGTATCATAGTGTAGTCTACTTGCATGCCACATTATATTACAATGAGACTGAAACTGTATTTGGGGTAGCATTTTGAGAGTATTTCACAGAAATTTCTATTTTAGCAACCATGGCAACACAAATGACATTTTTGAGTTCTCATATCAAAACATAAAACAATACTATGGGAGTCAATTGAAGCCTGGTATAAGTCTGATATTGCTTTTATAAAGAAATTGTTAATCCTTACCTAATTAGTTGTCTTGTTACAACTTTGCCTCCGGATAAATACTATAACCAAGGCTCTCAATGGGAAGTTCATTTCCTGTGGATTGTTTGTCTTCTTTCTACCAATCATGTTCCTCTTTCTTCTTGTAAGGCATCTCGACAAAAATTAACATATGATTAGTAAACATTCATAAAAATTAAAAACACAAAACATAACAGGCATGAGGGGAGGGGAGGGTGTGCAAGAGGGGGTTAGTATCAAGTTAGCTTTATCCATATGATTGGGAGGAATTCCTGATAGCAATAATGTTCATTCAATAAAAAAATGTCAAGTCCTCACCTGAATTAGGGCCACATTCTTTTTACAGTGTTACCTCAGAATAAATACAGGTACCCGTCCTGTGTCTGAGATTCTTGATGTCTGGGATAAACCTTCCTGGTGATGGCTTGTCTCTTCTCTTCCAGTCATCTTCTCTCTTCCTGTTGGGTAGCAACTGCATGCTGTCCTGTGGAAATGTACATATTGTTATGTTAAAAACAGACCAAGAAAAAAAAGAGAAATCTCATGATTTTGAGGGAGTTTATAACTATATGTTGCCTAATGAATAATAACATGAACTCCTAATATATAATTTAAAAAGATAAAACATGAAGCAATGCTATGGAAGTGATTTGAAGCCACCTCTGAGATTGCTTTCATAAAAAATTTGTAAAACCTTACCTGGTTAGTTGTCTCATTACAACAAGGCTCTAGATGCACAGTTCATTTTGTTGTTGATGGTTTGTCTTTTTTCTATCAATCATGTCCCTCTTCTTCTTTCTTGTTAGACATCAACTGCTTGCTGCCCAACAAAAATCAACATATGATTAGTAAACAGTCATAAATATTCAACAAAACAGAACAGGCATGAAGGGAGGGGAGGGTGTGCAAGAGGGGGTTAGTATCAAGTTAGCTTTATCCATATGATTGGGAGGAATTCCTGATTGAAATAATGTTGATTCAATAAAAAACTGTCAAGTCCTCACCTGAATTAGGGCCACTTTTTTTTTTACTGTGTTACCTCAAAATAAATACAGGTACCCATCCTTCATCTGAGATTCTTGATGTCTGGGATTAACCTTCCTGGTGATGGCTTGTCTCTTCTCTTCCAGTCATCTTCTCTCTTCCTGTTGGGTAGCAACTGCATGCTGTCGAGTAGAAATGTACATATGATTATGTTAAAAACAGACCAAGAAAAAAAGAGAAATCTCATAATTTTGAGGGAGTTTATAACTATATGTTGCCTAATGAATAATAACATGAACTCCTAATATAATGATAAAACATGAAGCAATGCTATGGAAGTGATTTGAAGCCACCTCTTACATTGCTTTCATAAAATATTTGTAAAATCTTACCTGGTTAGTTGTCTCATTACAACAAGGCTCTAGATGCACAGTTCATTTTGTTGTTGATGGTTTGTCTTCTTTCTATCAGTCATGTCCAACTTCCAAACTTGTTAGGCATCAACTGCCTTCTGCCCGACAAAAATCAACATATGATTAGTAAACAGTCATAAATATTCAACAAAACATACAAGCATGAAGGGAGAGGAGGTGTGCAAGAGGGGGTTAGTACAATATGTTAGCTTTATCCATATGATTGGGAGGAATTCCTGAAGGAAATGCTTTTGAATTCATTAAGAAATACAGTAAAGTTCTCACCTGACTTGTGGCCATCTTTTAACATTGTTACCTCAAAATATACACAAGTTGTAACTCAGGTCTAAGGCTCTTGATGTATGGATTATCTTCCTGTTGATGGCTTGTCTTCATTATTCATCTACATCATCTCGTCTCTCCTCCAGCTGTACAAAAATCGCATGCTGTCCAGTAGAAAAATTACTTATGCTTAATGAACAGACCAAACAATTAAAACAAGAAATATCACAAGGTTTTGAGGGAAGGGAAGGTGTGTGCAAGAGGAAGTTAGTCTATGTTAGTGATGGTTTAATAACTACTGAGAAATGAAACAAAAGTACTCACCTAGCTTGAGGGTTTTATTCTATTTCAGCAAAATAAAGTACCTATCCTTAGTTTTCTGTTGCTGTAAATCACCTTATGTGGGCTTCAGATACCTGACATTTGCAGTGATTGGTCTCATGTCAGTGGTGCTCTTGAACCTCTACACCTCCTCCGGACAATGTGATGAGTTTCTGCGAGTCTTTAAGTACCAGGAAGAAATGAAAATGTCAAAACCTTACTTTGTACGCTCAAATTTACCCTCGAAGAGTGTGATTTTGAAGACAACATAAATGTAATGCTAATATCAATTCAGGAAAAAATACAAGAGGCCCATGGGCCTTTGGTCACCATGTGCAACACACTGCAAAACTTTCCAGTGCGATTGAATTTGGTTTAATGTTTTAAACTTTGAAAAACTGTCATGGCATTATATTTTACACAATGCACTTTGCTTAATAACTATATATTTAGCATGGAAAGATTTTATTTATTATTTATCTTTCAAAAAAGGAGAACAACAACAAAATGCATTTCTACTAATCAGTTTGCTCCTACCACACAAAAACCCCTGACCCTTGGTCCACGCATTTCACAATTTTGGAAAATGCATAGGTGTCAGTAACTTATCAAAAATGTTTGATTAATACCAAGGAAGCTGCATTTTCAATTACTTAATTCATTTTCAGTATAATAAGTGGGGGGCTTAGCCCCCCCCCCCCCCTGGCCCTTCCCCAGTCTCAATGTCTATGCTATACTCAAAACATTCATATAATTATGTATTTATTCCTAACTGGTAGGACATTTTCAAAACTTTATATATAAATGAATTAATTAAAACAGATGAAAACTAGAAATTTTTAAGTACAGTAAAATGTATGAGAGAGAAGAGAATTTTCAAAGATATAGTTTTGAACAATACAAATTGCCCCCTTTTTATTATGAATGCTAAGTTGCTTAAAGCTGTCCACTGTTAGTAATACCCCTTTACACCTTTACATGCATCTACTATATAATTTATATAGACTAGAATTTAAAAAAAAAGAAGAAACAAATTAATGATCTTAAACAATCGTCACCTTTTTTTCAAGACCCTTTAATTTTCCCTTTTATTTTATCAAAACCTCAAATATTTAAAACCTCAATATCTCAGGTCTTGAAGTGACTTTATCATAAAAAAGTTATCCAACCAGGATCTGGTATTTATCATACCAATTATTTGTAGGAATATTGATCAATCTTTATATTTTTTTCAAAGTGCGTTAATATGGTCGTCATATTAACGCACTTTAAGTAAAAAAAAACTTAACTAATTCAAAGTGTGTTAGCTTTGCAACTCCATTAATGCAAATTTAACGCACTTTGAAAAACTAGTCAATTTTATATCAAAGTGAAATCAAGTAATTTTTCAAAGTGCGTTGATGTAACACAGGCACTACAGTTTCTTGGCAATGGACTGTCAAAACAATTTAACCTAGTGATCACTCATCAGGAAAATCTAGGAGAAATCCCACATCCAAAGCATTTGCATCTCTGCTAGTGTACATCAATAAATGTATCATGTGCAAAATAAATGTATCTTAAGTGCCAAGTTGGTTAGCATATGCCTTAAAGTCACTTAATTAAAACAAATGTTTTGAAAATTTAAACTGGTTGCGCATCTGGAAATTGAAGGTCAAATTCAGCATCTAAAGCAAGTCAAGTTGTGAGCATCCTTAGATGTATCACCCATGTAAGTTATTTTCATGTAGGGCAAATAGTATAAATAACATTTTAGAATGAATCTGATACAAAAACTTAACTTGGTGAGTGGTCATTCATTTGAAGTATATGTAGGTCAGATCCAGCATCTGAATTAAGCAAGTACAGTAATGTACATCCTTAGATGTTTAGTTCATGCAAGTTTGGTCATCATAATGCTTAAAGGACATCCTCCAAAAACTTCTACCAGGTCACTTATTAAGTATATCAAATCCAGTATACATAGCAAGCCTGGCAATGTGCAACTGTGCATGCATGTATCCTTCATACAAGTCTTTAGTCTAGTCAATGTAGGGCTCATACCAGTAGTTACTTGGAAAGGAAACTTGCTTAAAACAAGATGTGTTTGTGAAACACTATGCGCCCGCCAGCAACAAAGTTCGAAAAAGCAGTTTTTAGCATATATGTCACAGTCAAGGTCACACAAATCATTGACCTTGGTGTCATTTGAAAGCACTTAATTAGTGGAGTATGCATACCAAATATAGTCTCTATCTTCTCTGGTTCAAATATAATGGCGAAAGTTCAAAAAAGTTATTTTTAGCATATAGGCCACAGTCAAGGTCAGAAGGTCATTGATCTTCTTGGCATTTGAAAGAACTTAATTTAGTGGAGTATGCATACCAAATATGGAGTCTCCATATCCTGTGGTTAAAAAATAATGGCGAAAGTTCGAAAGAGCTATTTAAGCATATAGTTCACAGTCAAGGTCACAAGGTCATTGACCTTGGCGTTATTTGAAAGAGCTTAATTATCGGAGTATGCATACCAAATAAGTAGTCTCTATCTCCTATAGTTAAAAAGTAATGGCAAAAGTTCAAAAAAGCTATTTTTAGCATATAGGTCACACAGTCAAGATCACAAGGTCATTGACCTTGGTGTCAGTTGAAATTAAGAGAGAGAGAGAGAGAGAGAGAGAGAGAGAGACCGTGCTTAATTAGTGGAGTATGCATACCAAATATGAAGTCTCTATCTTTCAGGGTTAAAAAGTTATGGTGAAGGTTAAAGTTGACAAACAGATAAACAGACAGACAAGACAAACACAATATACACCTGAATCAATCAATTCGTGCACATAAAAAAATAACCTCCTCCGAAAACAATAAAGGGGCCATTCTATAGATGAAATTGCAGTTCATAACAAGGGGGGGGGGCAGGAGAGGGGGGGCTCCCCCTTTTTTTCAAACATAACTTTTTACCAAAGAAATTGTTCATTGAAAGACCGGTTGGCCCCCTCCACCCTCCCCACTTTTTGTTATAGTTAGGTGAAATAAGGATAATAGTATTATTGTCTTAATAAAATTTGGTGCTGGCTGAAAGAAGTCTGAACCTAACACACACACCCTGTGTTGATAGCTTTATCAAACTATTTTGAATAGCTTAATAAAGCTATATATGGCTTTTTAAAAGCATATATAGCTTAATCAAGAGATTGTGTTGGACCTGGTTCTACTGGCCTAAACCTGCACCTACACCAATCCGATTCAAATACAAAATCTTTACAACTGTACATAGCATAAAGCACACTTATCATTATTGTAAAGATTTTTAATTTAAGCAGAGTGCAACAACCCTTCCCCCACACACCCTCACCCCCGGGCCAGGATTGTCCAGGTGAGGTTTTATTTTTTTTTTCTGTGCCCCGTTTCAAAAACGATATAATCATATAACATACATATGTGTCGTAAACTTTAAAAACTGCTAGGATTTATAACTACCGCCATGAACAGTGCTTGATTAGTCTTCATTTTTTTTTCATGACTACCCAAGAAAGTCATTGCACGCATCATCGCCTCTCACTCTCCGAGAACATAAATGAAATTTATGGAGAATATTTTGCTTGCTGTTCGATAAACTTAAAATATTTACAGTAAAATGGTCATTTATACGTGCACTAAAAATAACTTACCCTCCTGTCCTCTTAAATTCTTAACCAACCGTTACAGGTTTGATGAACAATATAATATAAACACTAGGATACTTTCAATTGTCAACAGTTTGTTTACAGTTGACATAGATAAAAAATGGCTGCCAATATGTCTCACTTAATTCCAATGTTTTAAGACATTTAAATGAAAAAGTAATACAGCATTCAAAAATACAATAAAATAAGAAATAGGCTTTACTTTTGTTTTTTTCTCTAACAGCGACAAAACTTCTGGCATGATAGCCTATTCAAACACTCTCGCTAATGTCACACATGAACAAAAAAGGTTTTCAATGATGAATGCTTGCCAAGGTGAATTAGAAATTTTAAAAGTACATAAAACATAACTAAAAATACTGCAAAATATATCACCATGGTCTGCTTTTTGCCAAATATACTACACTGTCACAGTAACCTTGCTGTACATTTTGTTACACATGCTGGTAGCAAAAAATTAACCAAATATGTCCTGTTCCATTACAATGTGTCTTACACACTGGACGGCTCTGCCGGGAATGAACACACACACACACACACACTCCCAGAATTTCACACACGAATTCTGGATCTAAAAAAGGTGTTAAGGGTAAATCTTGAAAAAAAAACAAAGGATACCCAAAGAGTTAAAGTAATACACCTATATGAACATATTGAATTTTGTGTGAAACAAAATGATTAATAATTTGAAACACTTGAAGTGTAATAAATACTAGAGGTATTGTGAGCATTGAGCTCACAAATACAAGCCCCCCCCGCGCCTCCAATATGGTTATAACTGATATCAAAGTCATGTTTTGCTGTGGCCGGGAAACATCAAAATATTTGTCGGATCAAAAAGTAAAATAGAAGGTGCACAATGGCAATAAGTTATTCTGCGAAAGTTTCATTGAATATCATTCAGTGGTATAAGAGGAGTTGCAACTTTTTTCAAAGTGCGTTCTCTTCACTTTCAATTTTTTTGGCATACATTTAACCTTTGAAAAAATTATATATAAAATATAAAAAAATCATAGAATTTAGTAATTTCAAGAGAATCAATTTGTAATAATAATTATTGCTTTCGAAAAACTTTTTTAATTTACATGTAATTACTTAACTTCATTAAGAAAAGGAGAAGACGACTGACAGAGTAGAAGGTCTCTCATACTACTCTCTCTATCTCTCTTTTATACATTGTACATAGCCGTCAAAAGTGCAGCAAATTGAAAATGACCCCTTCAAGGTTAGCCCCAATTTTAAATGCCTATATTCTTGTACATTATAAAAAATTATAATTTGATAACTTTATAGCCCCCCCCTCCCGGCTACCGATGCCTATGCTACACTCAAATATATATGTATTTGTTTAACTGGTATGGCTTTGAAAACTGTCAATATATTTTAGTTGACAGAAAATGCATGCAAACTGGAAAAAAATTGATTACAGTAAAACATTTAAGAGAGAAAGAATTTTCAAAGTATTGAAAAATTAAAATCGCTCACTTTTACATCCTGAGTGAAGTGACCTTATCACCGGAAAGTTATCAAACAGGTTCAATAATTTGTTCCTATACAAATACATACGAAAAAGGTATAACATCTTTAATGTTTTGCTAAGCGGGCATAAAAAAATCGATGTTGGACCGCTGAGTGAGATGTTGGATCGCTTACGTCACAGAATGGGCGGAGCTTAATCTCATTTTCATTCGTTGGTGTTAAACAGTGACAGACCTGATGTTACATCACGTATTACAAAATACATGTATGTCAAAGTAATAAAATAAAATTAAAGGTATAACAAAACATTTATTGACAGAGTTCTCATGCAAATTGCGTTTTATCAGACCCTCGAACCAAACTGTCTGCCGTCGGCCTAACGGCCTCAGGCAGACAGTTTGTTTTTGCACAAAACGCATGTCCCTCTAACTTTCTTGTCAATAAATGTATAATACCTAAGATTTGCATACATATTTTTTCAAAGTGCGTTAATATGGTCGAAATTAAGGCACTTTGAAAAAAAAAATTTCAAAGTGCGTTGATTTGGTCCCCAATTTAACGCACTTTGAAAATTTTTTCAAAGTGCGTAATTTTTCAAAGTGCGTTGTAACAATGCCTCCTCCATGTCCTCTGTTACCGTCAAGGCATTATCACTGAAACCGACATTTATACAGCAGACAATAATACAGGAGATTTTACCCTAATATACTGACAGAAACTTTCTGCTCTAATTTGGTCCGCGAGCTTGGCAACTTTACGTCGATTTTACTCTCACACTCGCACGTACGCGTCGAGTTTAATAATTTTTTTTTTTAATTTCAATAATAATGTCGAAACTAGCAACCCGTCTGATTTCTCAACTAAGTTTGTTTACCTATCCCATGAACAGAGAACAGACAAAGTGGAATAGCTGTCCAGCGCTAAACATCCGGAAATTGTCCTGTACATTGGGGATCATATTTTAGTGTTATTTGTGCGGGGTTTTTTTTTCGCCTTACATACATGTATTTAGTTACTGGCCTGCAATTTTGTTGGACTGAAAAATGAATTTGCGTCTATCCCACATATTTTGTAACCAGCACACCCCTTTACAGTCTGTATATTGGTGAAATAAGTAGGGATGCCCTGTATACGAAACAAGTACATGGACCATTTGTCATATATCTGCAAGCCAAGGAGGAATATTTTGTTTACAATCCAAACACACGTACGGTAAAATTCATTTTGTTAACATTAAATCGTGCATTTTTAAAAAAGGAAAGAGCTCTGACAATTTCTTTAAAAGCCTGACTGG
>NW_026931288.1:0-46468 GCF_032062105.1 Saccostrea cuccullata | reverse complement strand
GAAAATAAAAGCTTCATTAAAACTGCTGTAAAACTCGTTAAAAATTCCAAAGAAATATTCACTGAAATATGTTACATTTACAGCAATCAATGCCTGTTTTATAGATAAAATGAACAGGTGGATTTCAATGATAAATAATTATATTATGGGCATCGAAAATGGGTACCGTCCTTGCCAACAAAAAATTATAACAACTTATGTACTGTTTGCCAAATTTCAACAATTAATATTTGATGATGTATGTTTAACTTTAAGACACATAGCAAATTTGACATACATCATTTCGGGAGTAGTTTACACTGTTTTTAAGAAACGTTTGACGCTAAGAAAGCTTAGTACTCAAAGGTTACCCTACGTACAGTTTGAAAAAATGAGTGAAAACGACGGCGTGTACGAATGTCTTAACAATTATTTTAAAATATCAGTAACTGTAGTTATCCACGTTTGTTTGATATTCAAACATATAATGGAACTTGAATCTATTACTTAGAATCCTCAAAACAAAATTTACCGTAAGATGTACTTGATAAAAACAGTGAAGGTCTGACAAGGGCAAAGAACTGCAAGAGCACAAAGACAGATTTATATGCAATTTTCTTAAATATTAGAAGTATTGTTGTTCAAATTAGTATTCGAGGAGAAGCTAGAAAGCAAATTTTTTGCAGAAAAATCGGAAGATTTATTAGACGAAGGACCCAGAATCAGGAATCTACTACATTCTTCATGACAGTGTTCAAACCCGCACGCCCTGAAGAGTAATGGGGTTTTCAGGATAAACAGAAAGTTAATTTTTTTTTCAGATTAACATTTTTCGCCAGATCTTTCACATTTTGACTTGTTTCTATTTACAAACTTGAAAAAACACCTTTCAGAAGGAAGAAACAAGTCCAGGAAAATCTTAAGATCTGCAATTATCTAGTATACTAAGGGTCATACCCAAAAATGAGTTCTAAAAACAATCAGAAATTGGATAAAAAATGTTACGGACATGTCCTTTAATTTAAAGAGATTAGTAAGTTAAATCATGAAGACTAAATCATTGAAAAGCTTCTTTTGCTTCTTTCCGAGCACCAAGGGCATCATTTATTAAACAGCCTCATACATGTGTATCAGAAGATACCTAGAGATTTCAATTATATGTTTATCACTTGTTTTGTAATCCCCCTTAAAACGATTTACATGCTAAAGCATGTCAAAACTAAGAAAGCACAAGACAGTTCCTGAAACGAAATCTATACATTTTTCTTCTTTAGAACAGGCCTGAATCAAGCCCAAAGAAATATAATTTTTGAGCAAAAAAAAAAGGAGCCGTATCCTCATTCATTCTATTCTCACAATTACTGAATTCAAAGATACATAGAAGGCATTCTTGCGACAACATACTCAATCAAAAAAGTGAAAATTTTGTTTTTAAATTAATATATAATTTCATTATTCGAGCCAAAGTAGGAACAGCTTAGTACTTCAAAGAAAATTATGAAATATTAACTTTATAATAAAACTACAATTTTTTTCAAAATATGTGTTTGCATATTTCTGTAGAAACAGAATTTTAATTTCAAAATCTACATTTACTGGCAATAAATTATATAATATATATATTAATTCCTTAAAATACCATTTCCTCTCAATCTTTTTTGTCGGATAGGTTGCCATTATATCATTGGTACAATGGTTGTTGAGATACATATGTGCAAAATCGTAATTTTTGGTCGAAAGAAAAGAAAATATATATGGAGATTATAAACAAAGCAAGTTCACACGTTCTATGAAACAATACAAAATGGGCGCAGATCACACATGGTTCATTTAAACATCAGTGGTAGGTTCAGAAACATCTGATTTCTCAATAACGATGCCCATATATACAATTTATCATTGAGTCAAATGCTGACTGACGCTTTTCATACTAATAGTTAGTCCATTATTTACACACTGAATTGACGACAGATTTTCCGTTATTTCCCAATCATGACAAGGAGCACACGGCTGGAGTGACCGATCGGCGGGGATGCTCACTCCTCCATGTCACCTGATCCCATCTCTGATGTTTTGGAAGTCCGTGTTTGCTCTGCTCTTATTTTGTATTGTCTTATGGACTCTTGGGCTTGAATGTAGTTCATTATCTCCATATTTTTATCTTACGGAACTAAAAGACCAACATATTTGCACCTTTTAAGAAAAATCCATTTATTAAAGCATAAAAAGTGACAGGTAAAGTTGCAATAAATCTTGTATGTGTTCTCTATATAAGATAAGTAAATGGGGATTAGCTCAAAATGATGTCACAAATTAACTAACATTTGACCGACAAAAAGTTGTTATAATGGGTATAACTCACTGCATAGACCAAAATTATTTTCACGATATCTGAAAATTTACCTTATTAGGAAGTCATGATGTCAGTAACCTTTGATTTAATTAGAAATATTTATATATTTCCTTTGTCCAAAGAAAAAATATGAATTCAATGTCTTTCAAAGTTAATATGATAGAACGAAAAATGGCAAGCGAATATAGGATTAACTGGAGGTACTGTGAGCAATGAGCTCACTAAATGATTACCCCCGTCTCCCATATGAATATAATGGCAGTGTCCATGTTTTGCTATGGGAAACCCAAAATATGTGTAGGATTAAAAAGTAAAATAGGAGGTGCACATTATGGCAATCCGTAATAAAGATTCTTTGAAAGTCTCATCAAATTTCATTCAGTGGTATGAGAGGAGTTGCGGATAAGAGATGGGTACCTCAAAGCGTAACAGGCGGACGGACGGATATCCCAATTGCGCTTTTCAAAAATTGTATAACTTAGTTTTTTGTGTACAAAATGTGTTACAGTTATCTCTCTTTCTCCTTTTCCTTTACATGACTTAAAATACGCCAATCGGTCAATTCTCGACTATTTTCATTTTTCTACCTATTAAAATCTATCGTGACGTATGTAGCACTATTGCAAGCTTTGTGGTGCGATTCAAAAGCTTTAATAACATGCTTCATTTTAAATAAGATTTTATTTCAATTCGGTCTTATAATTTCAAAATTTTGACATTTCTATACATAGTGCCGAATAATTATCTAATATTATATATATCGAATATTATACCGAAATAAGAAGACAATGTAAAAAAGATTTAATTTTACTTATTTTTTAAAAATCTGTCGAAAATATCGATATGTTGTCAAAAGAATAAAAAGAATATAGTTTTAATTGAAAGGGAGACGAATTAACATAAATGTTGGTGCACGAACATCGCTATTTACAGTTATTGTTCTTTGCGCAATGCATTAAAGAGAAAATATAACAGATTTGTGTTTTGATAGCTTGTTTTACTGGTGAAATGAGGAAATTGCATGCAATATTAAAAATGCCATGTGTGCATTTTTTTAAATTTATTTTACAACAAAAAATATACAGAGTAGCATAGTTTAAAATGAAAATAAACATGCAAATTCTTATTTAGAAGTTTATTATGTATTATCATTGATTCATTTCCATAGAAGAACTTTGTTTTTAATTCTACATCTGAAAATCCAATTTATATATGTTCCAACTTTACTTTCTAAAGATGAAATTCTTCAAAATCACATTGAATATTTATAGCATTTAACATTTCAGTCAACCAGTGGATTAATTGATTGATTAATTGTATGTTGTTTAACATCCCTCTCGTGAATTTTTCACTCATATGGAGACTCCACCAGTTGCCAGTGGAGAGCTGCAAATTTTGTCCTATACTCGGCATCAGGGCCATTGAGCAGGGAGGGATCTTGTTCGTGACAGCACCTACTGCAACACGGGACCTTGGTTTATTCGGTCTCATCCGAAGGACCAGTCTCCACGTCCCACAGTGGGATTCGAACCCGCGACGTAAGGATCAACTCCTTCTACGCTCTAAACACTGTGCCACGCGGGCGACGTCAACCAACGGAGGGTGTTGATCTATCCTACATAAATTTGATTCCTAAACTTCATAAAAATCCTTACATATACATGTACATAACAGGGTCAAGCAAATTATCTACCAAGCCCCTAACCGTACTTCTTACAAAAATATAAACTTCCGTTAAGAAGAAACTTCTACAGCATATTCTAGAAGTGGCGTAAATCAAATGTGAATTCTCAAAAACTCCGAAGAACCTTTAAAAAATCTAAAATCGCAATTTTTTATCAAAGTCAGTAACATCTCTACACTTTATACAGCCATTCCCAAGAAAAATTAAAAACTAGGCTTTTTGATATCATAGCCAACAGCTTCTTCATTTAAAATTAGAAGTCTGTGAAATTTATCTGTCTTGTGATTGGTTGTCAACAAAATTATTTTGTTAAAGGTCACATTGTATCACAAGAACTTTGAAGTTGATATTAAAAGGATGCTGGTGTTTCTCATTGACAACGTTATACAATCTTCGATGACCAGGCCTGGGGTCATAAAACTTAGACGAGTTTACCTTTGATCTCAGTCTCACTTTTTTCCATGCAAAAGAACTATAATAGTGGAAAAGTGAGACTGAGATCAAAAGTGAGCTCGTCTAAGTTTTATGGCCCCTAGACCAGGTCTTCCAACACAAGCAGAATTTATTTACAAGCATCTCATGTAAAGAAAGGAAACATTTGCTGTAGTATTAAACTGGACATTAATATTTAGAGATACCGAAGATGTGTTATCAATTTTACTTTTAAAACAATATCCGTTATACTTTCATTCTTATATCCATTCGATATATCCTATAAACTTGAAATTAAAGACAATACAGAGTCTGCCACATCTGTTTCATATTTGAATGTTTTACCGATTATAGACGATAGGGGCCAACTAATAACTTAGCTGTATGACACGCATGATCTTTCAACTTTTCCAATTTATCTTCCCGCTAATCACCTGCATATTGTGTTAACATCTCCAAACTTATTAGATACTCAAGAGCATATTCCAAGTACAAACAGTATTTCATTTACATTGTTTTTATCACTGGTTTGGAATACATTAGTTGTAATTCATAAAATCTTATATACCGATATTACAGAGATAAGAAAAAATACCCTGTATGTATAGTTAAGGAATAACTGTCTTATTTTTCGATTTCATGATGTGATCAATCGATTAGGTTGCGTGATAATTTGCATAAACGCCGAAGGCGTTTATGCATAAAATTATCACGCAAGCCAATCGATTGATCAACGTCATGAAATTGAAAAATAAGACAGTTATTCCTTATATTTACATGCTTTGATTCCGCCAATCCACGTGCTCCAAGCCCTGCTTCTGTCTAGCTGTTCGTTCTGCCCTGCATGTGGTTTTTTGGAACCGCGCCAATACATTGGTGGGGAAATAAAGTACATTTACAATTTGTAATTTTATCTCGGACAAAGACATTGGAAATGTAAATATTGGAAGTTAAACAGCTGATAATTCTTATCATTATCATCATTAGATATTGGTGCAGAAGCATTTCTGAAAGAAACCTTTAGAAAGTTTAACAGATACTGCTTTCAAATTTGTTTGGTCTTCAATTATCAAAGTATTAAATCAAATGATATCCTGAATAATTTCTCAATAACTTTTTGAAAACGCTGCATTTACATTAAAAAAAACAGGCCCTTGTTAATTATGTTCAAAATTAAAGTTATCACTTTCTTTTCTAGAGTTGATATCTCTTTCTTTTTAAATTACATATGAATTGCCGTACCATGACATCATTAATTCAATGCATGAAATCAAACTTTTTTTATTTCCTACATTTAATATATACATATCTTGTTTATTTTTACAACAAGTTCCAGAGCTCAAGTTCAAAATTAACTTGCTGCTATATACATGTATTATTACAAAGTTTAATACAGTGCATAATTATATATATTATATATATTATAAAACACATTTGCAAGCATGAAATTATAGTATATCCTACTAGGCCATTATTTACAAACTGAATTGTCCATGGATCTTTCCTTTATTTCCCGATCATGACAAGGAGCACAGGGCGGGTGTGATCGGTCAGTATGCTCACTCCTCCATGGCACCTGATCCCATCTCTGATGTTTTGGAGATCCGTGTTTCTTCCGCTCCTGTTTTGTATTGTTTAATAGACTTTTGAGCTTGAATTCTGTTCGTTATCTCCACATATTTCATACTACAAAAGTTAGCATAATCAGCATGTACCGGTCAGAGGCTTGTCAAAAGTAAAACATTTTTAAAAAGATACACTTCTTAATACTGTGTCTACTATACATGTGAGACGATATATTTTTAAAGTGTAAATCTGAAAACCAGAAATGTTAAATTACTAGTGTAACATTAAAAATACTTTAAAGGAATAGCAGATACTAATTTTATCATAACACAACAAAATGATAAAAATTCATAATAACAATCTATAGGGAGAAAAAAAATTATCAAGGTCTATTCACCCAAAGGCTGTTTTAGACCCTGGTTACAAAATAACCTAAAACAATGTTTTAGCTGTGTTAATCAGACACAGTATAACTGAATGTCCATCTAGATTAAAACTTTATTAAAAATTTATTAATTAAAAGATGGTTAAAATGTCAAACAAAATTTAAAATTACAAAATTAGGGATTTCTAAGTCTAGATGATCTTTAAATATCATATGCACTGTATATTATTTTCTTTACAGATCATTTACAATGTATAGTGAATAAACTTAAACAAACAGTTCTACAATGAATAAATGAAAAATTATCTGCCCTAGCTGCAGTATATTTTGATTTTTCTGAAATAGGCCTTTTTATTTACTACGAGGGTTGTTCGAAAAGTTCGTGGACAACTGTCATATCTTTTTTATTTGACGTCATATGTTATCCAAATTTGGTAGAAATATTTTGACAATAAATCCAAATGATATGTATTAATTTTGACAAAATATTATGATTGATTAAAAAGTTATCCAGATTTTAAAAATGCAAAAATAGGATCGCGGAGCAGGTCAAATTTTAGTCACTTACAGACAATACAATATAATTTTAGTCATAAAAAAAAACCTACCTAGGAATTAATATTATAATTGTTACATCGATACTTGTGCCAAATTATGGTTTTATATTTTGCTTTGTTGAAAAGAAATCAACTTTTTAAGATAAGTAGTCCTTATTGAAAACGACAAAAACGATGAAATTTTAGAAAGTTTTTTACGGAGCAGCAGATACCGAAGCAATTTTGTGTTTTTACAAGTTCCAGGAAAAATCCTGAATAAACTCTACTAAAATGTTGAAGGAATTTTAATATATGTCACAAGCGAGTTATATATGTGTACACACATCGTACAAGCAATATTTGAGTGACAGCGACTCTGTATCGGATGAGGAAAATTTGAAGGAACAGTTTTACTGTAAAAATAGAAAAAAAACTTTAAAATTTGAAACGTAAATGAAAGACAAAGAGAGTTACTCTCAGAGATTAAAACTTCATTCTGTAAAAGCAGAGTTAAAATTAAAAGAAATTAAAACCTTAACAATAGGAAATTATATACATGGTATAATTCTTAAAAAAATAAATTTTTAACGTATTGAATAAAAAGAATTGAATAAATTAACATTTATTATTTGTGTGAAATGTAATGGTATGAATAAATGAAAATTCTCCCTGAAGTCTTTGTGTTGACTCTGAAATAAGCCATTTCATTGCTACTACATGTACAAAACAGTGCGGTGTTTATATTGAAGTAAATTTATTTGTGTTAAATTGTCAGTTTGAAGACACCCTACACATATATCATAACATATATTTTTATATTATAATGTGCTATTTTAAATTTCATAGTAATAAAAAAAAAAACATTCCACGAACTTGATTCTAAAATATTTATAAAGTTAGAGTTTATTTTTGACAAGATATTGCAAAAATAACAGTGTGAACTCAACTTAATACATCTTCATATATCAAGATTAACAAATACAAGGTACCAATATTATACATATACATGTATCAATATTATACATATATCAATATTATACATATCATACATATTATACATATTATACATATATCATATTCATCAAAAATTTGTACATAATATTCAGATTTCAACATGATTAAAAATATTTATAAAGTTATAAAGAATATTTCAAAAGATATATCGATATCGATTTGAAATTTTGATTTAAGAGGTGTAACAAATAAAAGGTACCACCTACATATGTAGGTCTTACGTGCCAAAAAGCAGTCCTAGAGCAGTTCCTGGAATTGCTTTACTGTTCTGTTTTGGGACTGCTTCTGTGCTTAGCAGCGGTACTAAATTTTGAAAAAGCAGTTACACAGGACTGCCTCCACTACGCTGAATTTTTGGGACTGCTTGGGAATATGTTTTGGGTCTGGTTCGTATCGTAAAAGAAACCTTGCCCTATATAATGAAGTTATTGTCATTTGGTCTCTTTCAGAAAGTATATAAAATAAAAACGGAGCAGATATCAATATACACTTCTTCACAAAGGATCGTTTTTCTAAATTCATGCCACAACTTAAAAATTGGTAATGTTGTTTTCAATTGAATCTCATTGTATTGAGATGTTTTACATGTTTTAAAACATACATAAATAAGCAAAGCTAACAACATACCTGGTAACTAAGTTGTATATAGTAATTTTTTTATACATGTGGTTACACTTCTTAATTGCCACATGTAATATACAAGTCAAGTGGCAGTAAGTCCACTAAAAGCTGAACACGGTCTTGCAAATTAACAAAAGCCTTATTTTTCAGTGTGAAATACTGAATTCGCAACAGAACCAATTCCATACATGCCAAAGTAATTTGCTTGCTTGAACGTATACAAAGTCTGCTGCCCCCTTATCTTAATCGTTATAGAATCACCGCTTCGCAGATAAAACACGTCAGATATTTCCTTGGTATTGTAAGTCAACAAGCCATTTTTGCTTTCTATGGATGCTGCCAGCAGTGCCTTGATCTTCCACGCCGTATCTGTGGATACTGATGTTTAGAATGCCCTGACGTATTGAAGTTTTTGTCAAAGCAAAAAAGATGACATATGCCCCACTCTTTTTAACGATTATTTTGTTTCCGGGAAACATTTGAATTTGGTCACTTTTGACTTCAGTCTTCAAACTTTCTTCTCTCAAATGACTAGAATGACCTGTAATTAAAAATGAAATTAAAAAATATGCATTTATTATCGTATTAAAATTAAAAACAAAATTGTTTTTCTCAACCTTATTCCTAAATATGAAGTTTTAGCTTTGTTATATGAAACATGTGGAGATAACGAACAGTATTGAAGATTAACAGTCCATAAAACTTGAGACTTAATTTGTAGGTTTGTTACATCTCATACTCAAGACTACATGTAATCCTCAAAATTTCTATGTATCGATCTCCTTTGAAAATGTGTCCTCATAAGTTCTATGTTTCTCCTTTGAAAATGTTTTAAATATAAATTAACGTAAGTCTTTGGTATTATAAATGCTAATTCATGACTGTTTTCTCTGCTCCAATAAATTGGAACAATCAATTTATTTACCAAAACATGAGATTTTATACATATCATAGGTTTTTCTCATCAATAATACGTATATTTCTTTTTACCATTTCTAGAAAATGATGGAAAATATAAGAAAACATAATCCTCTGTTCTCTGTCTTCTTTTTTCCGAGATTAACTGCAATTAAAAAAAAGCATTTGCATGAAGGAAGACCAAAAATTTTATTTTACTTCTAACTTTGGAATTCAGGAAGTCATGTTCTACTTTTCAGACAGAACGGAATGAATTCATTAAAATGTATTTTTCAGATACAATTAATTACTTTTGTATTTTACTTTTATATTTGTTAAGGAATAGGAAGTACAATTCTTTGAATTCAAAAAGGAAGTGATAAATTCAGGTCAATACGGGTAAATCAAACATAAAGCGGTTAAAGCGCCACAGATGTGATCTACAAGATTTAAACGGGTTTGGACTGAATAACCTTCGTCAACGTTGCACAGCAAGGAGCATTATGTAAATGTTATGCACTCATTTTATGAATTTCTAATTCAATGATTACTGATTTTAGAGAAGACACACGTAAAAAGGCTGTTGTTTTTTTTTCTTTTTTTCCTTAAAAAATGCATTTTAGGTTTTATTTCTCTTGCAAGAAAATGTGCAAAATTGATCAAGTCATTACAAGTATCTTTTTTGTCTCCACTGGTGGTATAAAACATGTCACTTTTGCTTAGATACACTCTATGAGATATGGTAGTTGCAGGTATTTTGTCTTCTCACTATCAATAAAACAAACAAGCAAATGTTTAAGAAAATGTGGGTTTTTTTTTATTTGTAGAATCTCAAATCTCATATTTACTTACAAAAAAAGGTCATATTCTTATTATGATACATTCAGTCAGTTGCGTATTGTTACTCGATCTTTATTCAACACAGGCAAAATGTTGCATATATCAAAACTTTATATACGTAGACGTCCACAGTTGCAACAATAAATCAAAATCTGTGTCAGATTTACTGCGTTTATGTAAGCTTAAGAAAGACCTTGTCTCGTTGCATATTCAATCGTTCACATTTAAGATAAATATTATTTGAATTGTCACTCACAGTGGGTTAGAATTTGTAACTTGCTATTGTTTACAGCTGCAAAATTGATAAATGCGTGCACTGTCGCTAGAAATTAAAAGTTTGTGTCTTTAACCTACGTTTCTCAATGTTTAAAGTGTACATGTGTTTGTAATTTTTTTTGCATGTGAGTGAATCCATAGCATAACATTTACATGCAGTTGTAAATTGAATTTTAATGTCGTTATCTATACCTAATGGCCGTTTACTGGCTAAATGTAAAATCAATTCATAACTAATTAAAAATTATTGTGTATTTAAAAATCATTATTATTCATTTTTATATGCAATCGTCGCTTTCTCTTTTTATTTATTTAAAGCATTTTAAGCAGTAATATATAAATTTGATAATCATAAGATATACATATAATTATCAATCTATTTAATATTTTTCCTGAATGTTCACTGTATTTGAAAAAAAAATTGTTCCTCTTTGAAATTTTTTTATCATTTAAGGTGCCCCTGTTATTTTTGACTTACCAGACCTGCAAGAATCTTCAAGGATTCCGAGTTTTCTTTACAACAGATCTTACGTGAACCTGATCGTAGATAACCTGACAAATTGTATCTTTTTTGTCCAGTTTGGCAGTTAACACAAACACTGTCTTTTCTGCATCCCTGGCTATATTTATCTGCTTTGGGAAAAGAATTATGCGATGAATTATTCGAAGAATCATCGATTCCATTTCTACACACAACAAAAACGATCAACGCAACAAGTACAAGGTTGAGAGATAATGAAATTGTCAACTTGATGTACTGACAGTTTTGAACACATCTTGGGCACTTCCGCCTGCAAAGTAACACACAACACGTTTTTAAATTGTTGGAATCAAGTGGTAGAAATAGAACTTTTTCATTTTTATGATTTATTCCCGCGTTTTTGTCGACACATGCTTTTATTGTCGAATTTTCAACACAGTCTAATTGTACTTTTGATTCAGCTTTCGTTTTGTTTTGAATAATATCCACTTGAAAAGGTTCCTTCTCATCTTCTCGGTCTGAAATTTCAGCATCTATATTGCCAGACATTTTGGATTAAAATGTTCTAAATCCATTATGTAAAGAGAAAATAAAAGTGCAGTTGAATTTCTTGTAACACTGACTGATTTTAAAAAAACATCTGGAAATGCGCTGCGCGCACATTATATTGTTTATAAACAGATATGACCTATATATCGTATTTAAATGCATGCAAATGTATGGCAGATTTTTAGCATGCTACTACTTTTTGCTATAAGTGATACGCGAAAATGTGTTTTTCCAAAACTGATATCGCTGGTTCTGAAAGTGCGGAGGGTTTACCTGATTTTTTGTAAAGTTCATAATATAAAGGAATTTAAATGTTTTTTTCTAAACATATGTATGATCAGGAAAATCAATATTATAACTTGGTCATTATATAATAAAAAAATTTAAATGTGAGAGAATGTCATTTACCTGATACAAACATACAGGGTATAGATAAAATTTTAACATTGTGAGGTCATATGCTACATATACATTGACATGTATATTATAGGTATGTTTTAACAAGGGGGGTTTTCCCTGGTGCAGCACAAACAAGTTAAAAATTAAAGGGTATTTTTAACAAAAAAAATCTTAACAAAGAATATTCTTAATGACAGTGCGCTTTTCTTGAAGAAAAGAAGATTCTTTGTGTTTTATCAAGGTAATGGGAAAAAAACTGGATAATAAACAGTATGGTGCAAAATGAACGTCATTGTTATTCATCTTATTTTTAGTTCTAGATCACTTAATTTGCTATGAAAATACATGCATTGAAGTGTAAAGAAACTTTTAGAAATATATACCCCTTTTAAATTGCACCAGGAATTCCCCTTATATATGTGAATATTTGATATAAAAAATAACTTTGTGAATCCTGTAAAAACCTGTCGCGAGTTATTTTCACAGTGTTGATTTTTCTGCTTATTGCTCAGAAGATCAGTTGATCTATCCTATATCTCTGCTTCTTTTTCATTTCTTTAACTGATGAAGACGCTTTCTGTGGACCGTTATAAATTGATAGCATATTAATTATAAACACATTTATAAGAACTACAATTAATAATTATAAAAACCTAATGTCAACTGATTATGACTTTAAAGTATATAGTAAATTAAAAACTTCGGAATGCAATGAATTCAGAAAAAATAATTAGGTTCTAAGGCTTTTACAGGCACGTAGCAACGTAGGGGGGGGGGGAGCAGGAGGAGCCCCCCTTTTTTCCCCAACATTACTTATACTATAGGAAATGTTCATTAAAAGGCTGATTGCCCCCCCCCCCCCAACTTTTTGTGATATGAGGGAAATGTTGTATTGTGGGTAAAAAAAAAATGGTACTGAAAGAGGTTGGCATTGAAAAAGTTGGCCTTTACTACGAAATTCGACTTTGGCCAATCTTTCCTTTTTTTGGCTCGTCAACTCATTCAGGTAAGTAAAAAAAAATTTCTCTGCCCCCCTTTCAAAAACGATGATAAAACGTAAGTAAAAAGAAAAAAAAGTAATTTGTAAGATTTAGTCGATTTCTCTCCCGAAAAGTTTCTAGTCTGGGCATTGTTGATGACTGTTGGTCAGTAGTTAAGTTTAACTTATTCAAATATTTTCTTATGATAAAAATGTTCAATTCATAATATATACTTTTAAAAGAAAATTGAGCTTTATGCTTGCACACACGTGTTTACTAGTATACCACTTATAGTCCACCATACATATATTTTTGATGAATAAACTGAACAAGATATCAAGGAGGTCAGTCTAACTAAAATCTTACTTTTGATGTTTTTTGAAATGCACATATAACAATTCAGGAGCGGATAAATGATTTGATTTTAATCAAAATGTCTGTTCATCTCAAATGATAAAATGGGACAAAAAAAATTGTAAGACTTCAGTAGACCTGAGAGAGCTAGAGAGTTGACCTGCTTAAAAAGAATGAATGTTGAAAAACTATATTTGTGGGAAAACCTATATGAGAGTGACTCATATCAGAAGGACATATACATGTAGTGTGAAGTAAAATAATAAGTTAAAACAAGCCAATCAAATTATACGTGTACTCAATAAACCATTAATGCCTATTGGAAATTGGATATGGAACACTACACCCCCTCTGAAGGAAAACCCCTCAATCTGCTCCCGGGAAGTAATACTAGTAATAATTAAGTGAAGTCTTAAGTTCTTAACAAGATGAAAGTAGCGCTGTTTCACTTTTCCACATGTTTTTCTGTGAAAACTCGGGACTACTTTAATTGTCGCGAAGTACTCGCATTGAAATTTTTTCAGCGAACTCTTCTGGAGGTAGTATCTCTTGACCCTTGTCTACCACAAGGATGAATTAAAGGAAAAGTCTACTAAACGTCGATCGGTAAAAACGGCAAACTGTACACTATTGGACATCTACGTGTTATACCTATACGTTTTTACATTGTCAAGGTTTTATGAACTAAACTGTAGAAAAGCAGGTGAGTCGTACTGACAATCACATAAATCATCAGTTGATTTATTTTTTAAACACAAATAACCAAAATACGAGAAAGGGTTTAACGATTCTTCAAGTCTTTTACAAAGTTTGGCAATGCAAGTTAACAAACAAAGCCTCTTTAAAATACATGTATGGCACGCCAAATTCACAAAAATGAGCAAAACATAGTTTCACAATCGATAAACTAGGTTTATCTGTTGTAAACTATAGTTTACGGACGGTAAACTATAGTTAACAACGTTAATCTATATTTTACATCTGTAAAAAAAAAAATTAACGCGATAATCTATGTTTCACAACCGTAAACTATACTTAACACTGAAAACAATCATTTGCGATTGCAAAACGTAGATTTTTTTGATAAATACAGTTTCACGATTTGTAAACTATGTTAATTAAATTTTGTTAACGATCTGATAAATATAGTTTCACGATTTGTGAAACTATGAATTAACAACTCTTAACTATAGTTTACGATTGTAAAATATAGTTTACAAATGAATCTATGTTTATCAACAAAATCTATTGTTAACGCTTATTACAGACAGATAAACTTAAATTATCATTCGTAAACTACAGTTAACAACCGTTAAATATAGTTTTACAGATGAAAACTATACTTAACGAATCGTTAACTATAGTTTGTAAACTATAGTTTAAAGTCGATAAACCTAGTTTATCAATTGTGAAACTAGGTTTATCTCATTTTTGTGAATTTGGCGTGCCATATTATACATGTATTAGTAATGCTGGTCGCTGGAAAGAATAAGGGGTCTGTTTATAGTATACTATACATTTACATAACAAATTTCCATTTAATTTTAAAAATTCAAACCCAAGCATACCGATTGGTTTAAAGATTTCTCTTTCTGAAAAAAAAAAAATTGAATAAGCATGTTCGATTTTCATGCATGGAATTTCTGCAATATTTTAAGTATTAATATTTTTGTCAGAATAGTAGCTTTTGTTACTCTGCATTTTCAAGCCGTCAAATGTTGTATTCCAATGCATTGTTAAATTTTGTGCAGAGGTTTATGATACATAGCAATTCCTTTTTCAACTGAATAAATTATCACGTCGTTGTGGATCAGAAGATTAGAAAAATTCGATTTTCAATATAGATATCAGTGCAATGAATAAACAGAACAAATTGATTAATTATTGTTCAATATTTACAGAAGACCTAAACCATTTGATTTATTGTTCAATATCAGCCAGTAATTCAATCCATGAGTCTCCGGTGTCCACACTCCATGAATCTAACTTTCAGGAAATATTCAAAAGATTTAAAGAATATTATTCAGCTTTCGTTTCACTTTCTTCGAAAACAAAATATCTTACGCTAAGTCTTGATCTGGTCCATACGATACTTTGTGTATATTGTATATGCATGTAGGTATAATTTTATATATAACCTCTGCATATTATGATGCACAATAACAAAAGATTATGAATATACTTTTAAAATTCTACGATGAGTTCCATAACTAGACTGAGTACTTGTAGTTTTGAAATCAGTGGCATGTACTGGTTAGTCTCATTAAATCTACATTCCACGAATTCTTAGCATTATATATAATGTGGATGACATTTCATTTGAGTGTGCATTTCATTTATCAAAATCGATTTTTTGGTTGACTATTTTGACTTTTTTCATATTAATTTGGAACGTTTTCATCATGTTCATTTTATTGGTTTTTTTTTTTTAAAATAATTTGACTCAGTGAACCACTTTTGCGTTTGGCCCATATTTTCACAAAATCGGATATTTTCATTTTGGTTTCTTGAAATTCAGTTTTTATGTGGGCAGCTGTAGATAGGATAAGGAGGTTGAGTCACGTGAAAATTAAGACCTCTTTAAAGAAAAAAATACAGAGGTCTTTTAAAACAAGATTTTCAACAACAATTTTGTTTGAAATATATTGCCTACATGTATATAGATGAAGAATTTAAGCCATTACATTAAATATTATATCTGCAAACTGTGGAATTATTTTCTCTAATTATTTTAAATACTTATGAAACGTGAACCACCCATTCTCAATATAAGGGCACAAATGCCTCTCTGATTTTTTAAAAAATGAAGTTCAAGATAACAATTTTTCTATCAATTACCTTTGAAAGAAAGTATCTGAAGATTTTGTTACCAAGTTTTTTTTCATCAAATTTTAATACATGGAATAATGACAAGACGGTAAAGAGAAATGTAGCTTGAAATGTACGTTACTCTTTCTTCAATGTCCAAAAATATATGTAAAAAAAATGTAGTCATTAAAATCACAATTGGAATATCTCATCTTGACACCAGCACATCCTACCAACTCTGTCAGCAACATATTTTCTCGGCATACAAACGTGCGCTTGATTTTTCCTTTCAAAAAACAAAGGTTACTTTTTGACCCAGATGTATAAAAACATTTTTTTAAATATATGCTTTAAATTCTTCTCTCTGTTTTGTTTAGAGCGATCAGTTTAGAATCTTGTCATTTTCTATAGATAGTGGAACTTAACATGTACATGTAGTAAAATTATATTTTGTAGTTATTGTCTATTTTAATATATATCCATGCCGATTTAGACAACTACGTAAATGTAACGTACATTTCAAGATATTTTTCTGTTAAATAAAAAGCTTAAAATTCATCTAAAAATTCATAGTTTTGTTTCAGTTTATTCCAAAAAAGATTCTCTATGTAATCACATTGTGTTATATGTCACAATCATCACTATAAAGACACGATTGCCTCAGAATATGAGTAGGTAACGTACATTTCAAGCTTGTAATGTACGTAAATTAGTAATAAGAAAATATTGGAAAAAACAATTATTGAGATAAAAATCATTTCAATGAAGCGTTTTAACGCAGTAATATAAGAAATAATATGGTAACAAACGTGGTTGTTTGTCATCAACTACATGAATGCCACGTCACTTCGGTAACGTTCATTTCACATATTATTGGGGAGTCCCCTCCATCTCAGTTCATTACCATTCTTTTTTGCTGTTTCGCTGAAATTGACACCGGTCGTAGCCTAGTTACTTCTACCTGTGTGCAAGGGTACAGACAAAAAAAAAAGAGTCAGACGTATTTTGCTATGATCTAACAAATGTTTGTGTTTGGCCATTGAAACTTAACATAAATCTATTCCGAATATATCCATCGACAGTCTTGTTAACAATTTCTTTTTAATAGTATGTTGCAACATCGTTTGTCAAAACACAAACATACGTAATTTTCAGCAGATCTGGAAAAATATAACCTAAAATGCAATGATTCAAACAAAACTGAGTATTGTGTGCCTTTCAGTATTTGAAATGTACGTGACCGTCTTGTGTTTTTTGATTCATTTGTTTTGTTTCTTTTTCCTTTTTTTTTTTTTTGTTTCTTTTTAGTTTTTTTTTTTACCAATTAAAAGCCTATGAATACCTTGTTTTAAATTACCAACAACAATTAAATTTATATTGACGAAAAGTCGCATATTAAAAGTAAACAAACTGCAAAAAGGTTGCTAAAGATGAATTTAAGACACATAGAAATAAATTTTCTAGCAAGACAGTGGTAACAGTCCACCACATTTACGAGGATTGGGGTGCATTTAGATGGATTTATGTGGTCATTTGTCAAATGGATTGTAACGATAATTTTGTTTCGCTCGTGTAAACGCAATTAATTGACTAAATAATGAAAACAATGTCAGTTAGAAATGGACAAAATGTACATTACCATTCGTAACGTACATTTCAAATATAAAAATCAATTCTCTTCCACAAGCGTACGTTAGACACGCAATATATTGAGACTATTTGAACTTGCATATCATAAGAAATGCATCATACAGGTTTCGTATTCAGAAATATATACCAGGTATCAAAATTATATTACATATAATTGACCTTAATATATTTTTTTTCCTCAGCAGAAACGTTTCTATTCATTAATTTTGGGATTTAGCCGACCTCCAACCTTTGAAACTTTACTTTGTGTACACATTCGAGTTTGTGAAAGTATGAGAATACATGAAAATTCGTGCGAGATTCACTTAATTCGAATTTCATGGTAACGTACATTTCAGTCACGTAAATTTCAAATGATCACTTTTCATGTAAAAAATAATTTTTAATTGTGTTAAGCAAAACGTCTTTGCCAGTTTACAGGACACAAGGGGTTGCTTATTCAGAGTCGTCTCAAATTTTCTACTTAATATATATTCTTAATGGAAGAATATAGGTAACGTACATTTCTTTCTTATCTCTACGATTGAAAATGTCTTTCATTCCGTAAACATATTTATAAAAGTTGCTAAAATTGTTCAATTTCATGTTACATTATCTATGTAGGAGAAATTAACCCTTTGAAATTTCAAATTTAGCCCATCAATAAATAAAGGAGAACAAAACTATCAGGTGTATAATCTTTGTGTTTGCTTGTAATGTGGCTAAAATAGAATTAAGCGACAGGGACATCGCACAATAAAAATTATTTATTATCACAAAGAAAATGTATTTATTGTTATGAAAAGAAGTATATATGATACAAGGTTTAACTTATCAGAAAATTTTTACTTGAGAATCAAAACTATATATTACACAGAAGGGATTCAGCATAATATTGGCCTCGGCGACAGTAACGTACATTTCAAATAGGCTACTATATTTGAATTTTGAACTCCTTAAATACCCTTTCAGATCGATAATTATATGAATTCTTATTCATTGTTATATGACTATTTATAATGTTGATTTAAAAAATTACATCAGTGGTATTTCTTCTAAATGAAAACGAGGCGACATTATTTGCGCCCTTATATTGAGAATGGGTGGAACATGACCAAATGCAAACTTCAAGTAATATTCCGCTGTTGGAGCTCATGAAAATGTGAAGCCAAAACACCATGCACTTGACTACATAGGGGCTCGTCTTCCGGATTGTTAAATGTAAAATAAATTTTAAAAAAAATATTTACATTATTGATTTAATAAAGATTCTGACACGATCAGGAAAGAAAAATCATGTTTTTAAAAAAAAGTACTACACCTACATGTATATACATAAACATTATGTTTATGTATATAGGTGTGTTTTTTTTAACATGAATTTTCTTACCTGATCGTGTCAGAATCTTTATTAAAGCAATTTTAAGAGTACATTTAATATAGATATTTTCTTAATCTGCTTTAGTTTACATTTAACAATCCGGAAGACAGGCCCCTATTCTTGACTCTCTAGTAAATAGAACTATGTAATTTAAATTGTATATATGCATTTATAATATTATTTGACATAACATTTACACTATTTCATCCATACATTAACCCCAGTCTATGAATGTATTTAATATTATCAGACAGTATTATTTGATTCAAGTTATTATTTAATCAACCTGGGTTTCAATATTGTGTCTAAATTCTACAAAGTTATAAGTTTAGAAAATTGAGTTAAGATTATGATAAAATGGGAACTAAAGATTTGAATAGATATACATGTATAATAATTGTGTATGATATATTTTCTTTATTAAAAAAAGAAATACTGAGTCATATGTACAATGTATATCCTCTTTAACATTCGGAGATTTAAAAGCCACCGTTTTGGTTTTTGTGTTTATATTTTTTCTTAAAATCAACGTCTTTAAAATACATCTTTGTCCACATTAGTTTTAAACGCTTTAGGGACTAGGGGAATTCGTCTGCGAGAATGGCGTCCGAGGTCGCTGAAGATTTTCCTTTGGAAGGCTTGTTACCTAAAAAAGAGACTGGTGCCTATTCATTTCTTTCTAAGTACCCAAACTATGACGGGAGAGGTGTTCTTATAGCTATTTTAGACACAGGTGTAGATCCAGGAGCACCTGGATTACAGGTATCCCCTCAATGAAACGTTTTATAATTTGAATGTGTGTAAGTTGCTGGACAATGACTTGCATAATTTTATGTGTAGCCTGTAAGCCTGTATGACTTTTTCTTATGAATGATGCCTGTCTTTCAATCAAATGTAGATATTTTTTTGTATTTAATTACTCGATTTCTTCATTGATTCTTTTTATCTCTTGTCAAATTCATCACATTCATAGCTGATAGAAAGCAGGTAACAAATAAGAGGAAAGTGTTATTGAATATTGTGTTGTAGTCAAGGAAACATAGTTTGTTTTTATTTTTACGCAAAATACGTTTTGAATAGGATGCTTAGTAGGAGTATCCTTTTAATTTTAACATAATATGTCGTTGGTTTCACTTCCAATACAAGAGGAAGAACATTTTTATAATCTGTATATTCTTGAAAATTAGTCACTGTATAATCTTATGCAATCTTTAAAAAGCTTATTGTCCCTCTAGACTCATAAGTCTCTTATGTAAGATATTGAGGATAAGTGTGGAATAACCGAATTTGTATAGAATTAATTGACTGAATCCCTTTAAAGCAAACAATCATATGAGGCAATGCCTTCAAATTTTATGATAAATATCAAGGAATGTACAATACTCAATATTCTGAACTTGAAAACTCATTGCAGGAGAAATTAGATTTTTATCAAATCATTCTTCACCAAATATTTTGTCTGCCATCCAGATATATATACAATCATAATTTTTATAGCTGCATGGGTTAAAGTTTACTTATAGATTTTGGAAGCCGTGGAGGCAGGTCAAGGGACACTTCCTTTTTTTCTTTAATTCAAAAATACCATTAGATTTAATTTTAAAAACATTTTGAACTTATGACAGTGAGTATATGAGAAAAAAAAATAATGCACCTTTTATTAATTTTAAGACAACACCAGATGGAAGCCCCAAAATTGTTGACTTAATTGACACAACAGGATCCGGGGATGTTGACACTTCTAAAATTGAAGAGGTGAAAGATGGAGAAATTACGGGTGTTACTGGTCGTAAACTTAAGGTATGAAAATAGATATGATTCAATGGCAAACAAATACATGAAGAATTATAAGTGGTGTAACCACAACTTGTTCCACTGATTACTGTAATTTTTTAATTGTACATGTATCAAAATACCATCTCAGATATAAGGAAATAAGTTCTCTTAAACCATATTAACATTTTTCTTTTGAATAAATCAACGCAGATTCCAGACACTTGGACAAATCCCTCTGGTTTATACCATGTAGGAGTAAAGCCGGCCTATGATCTGTTTCCAAAGAAGCTCCAGGATAGGCTAAATAAAGAAAGGAAGGAGAAGAACTGGGACCCAGCCCATAGAGAGGCTATAGCTGAGGCCACAAGGAAGCTAGAGCAGTATGAGGCATCCAGTTCTAACCAGGTCAGTGACCTCTTAGTTAGCATATCATTGGTCAGAATCTAAGTTATAATTATATTACACTGTCTGTCAATTTTACCATGCACTTAATAAAACTTACCAACAAGGTTCAAATGCTTATGAAACTAGAGTCATCATACAGTACTGTTAAATACATGTATGTAACTATCCAGTTGGAGTTAGATTTATGGAGTGCAAGTTAATTTACTAGATGACTGCTCAATATCTGATGATTGTCTTGGTTTATTTTAACACTTCAGATGTCAACAAGATCTAAGCATGAAAGTGCTTATAAATCAGAAACTTTTTGTTTACTGATGTTACAAAAACATACAATTTCATCAAGAAATTTAAAAGCTGTTGAAATCGAAATTAAAACAAAGGTGTAGTTTGGGTTGCATTCACCTTTATACTACCAAATTCCTGATACATGTATATACTTTATCACAAAACTTTTATACAGTCTTTTTACTCTCATTTGTGTCTGTTGTCTTGGTCCATATAAATATCCCATAGCACTTTTGCATATAGGACTCTTTCTGAAATGTAAATTATAGGGGCTTGTGAATAAGGTTTGTCATGTTTAATTTGCATATTTGTCATTCAAATAGAAGTTAGATGTTATTTGATAAATCTCATTCAGGATGATAAGCTGGAAAAAGAAAATCTCCAGAGTTGTGTTGACATCCTGAACAGTTTGGAGAAGAAGTACAGTGACTGTGGACCTATTTATGACTGTGTCGTCTTCCATGATGGGTCTACTTGGAGGTAGGTCTACAATCACCCAGAGAAAAGTTGAACTTAACTGTAAGAAGAATGAAAACCTCAAGATCATGAAGATGAATTAGTAGCATATACAGAGATTTTGCTTTTATTTATACTATAAACAAGAATTGTGAAACTTATTTTCGGTGTAGACTACTAATACCTGTTAAAAGCATCCAATAATATTATTGTGAAAGATTTTGATAAATTTTTGTTGAATTTGTTTTCCAGATTCTATTATTTAGTGTAGAATATGAAAACTTAATGATTTGGTACCAGAAATTTGCAAAATAAGGAATTACAAATATTACTTTTTCCCTCTCACGTGCCAAATTTATAAATGCAGTTGAATATACGTGTAGTTGATATCTAGAAAAATTTGAAAAAAAGAAATGTTTATTTGCAGGGCTTGTGTGGACACAACAGAAAGAGGAGCTTTGTGTGAATGTAAACTGCTGGCCAGCTACCATGAAGAGCAAGAATTTGGCACCTTCAGCCGCTTAGACATGATGAACTACACTGTCAATATTTATAATGATGGGAACACCCTGGAAATTGTCACAAATGCAGGTAACTGGTCTTTGTATTGTATATTTAGATTCGGGTCTATAAAAAGTATACTAGCAAAGTAAACTTCTCAGGTTTGATCAAGAGGTATTAGATAAATAGGGATTTACCACCATTTGAATCTCAGCAGCTGCAAATCTGTAGCTCATCTGAAAGAAAAATTGCAATGGATGGCCAAAGTGCATTTTTTTATGTACCTTTTTTGTTGGTGATTTTTTTAGGGGCCCATGCTTCCCATGTGGCAGGGATCACTGCTGGATATTTTCCTGACCAACCAGAGAGAAATGGAGTGGCCCCGGGGGCACAGATTATATCCATTAAGATAGGGGACACAAGGCTGGGATCTATGGAGACAGGCACCTCGCTAGTCAGGGCTGTAAGTATAGGCATTTATAAAATAAACCCCTGCTGTAAAATCATTCATGGAGTAAATTTTTCATGGTTTGAGGCAAGTCTTGGATTTGTAGGGATTACATTTTGTGGATGAAAAATTGTTAAGTAGTAAAGTGTATGACATTTCATGGTATACATTAATTCGTGGTCTTCATACATTGAGAGCAACAAAGACTAACCCCCCCCCCCCCCCCCCATGAAAATTATTGATATCATAGTATTTGACTTGAAAGGTAAAATATCTCTTTCTGAAGGAAAAATCTTTAAAGCAGTACATTGTAATAAAATGATATTCTGTATTTTTAGATGATCAAAGTGATAGAGTATAAGTGTGATCTAGTCAACTATAGTTATGGAGAGGCAGCCAGCTGGCCAAATTCAGGGTATGTATCATTTACATGTGCATGTATATGTATTTTTAAAAAAATTAGTGGTTTAAGAAATAAGAATATCTTTTATAGTCCTACTTTTATACAGTATGGCTTATTGAAATGTCATGTCTTTTGATAGTTCATGGAATATTGGGGTATTAATTCAAAATTTAAGCATGAAGTATAGCACCATATTACAAATAATTTAAGATATTTTGACAAATCGTTTATCAGTCATTTCTCTATTGTTTTAGGCGTGTGGTAGATATACTGTCTGAGGCTGTAAATAAACATGGGGTGATTTTTGTCAGCAGTGCTGGGAACAATGGTCCCGCTCTGTCTACTGTTGGGTGCCCTGGAGGCACTACTAGTGCAATGATAGGTATATATTTAGATGTATTAAGTTTGTTTTCATGTAATATGTATGTTCAATAAAAGGGAATCCATTATAATCCAAAAGTGATAAAATTTTTAATAATGGAAAGTCATTTATATTAAACAAAATTCCATATTTTATATACAACCTGTATTTTAGATTTATGCATATTTCAATTGTTGTCTGAAAATTTCATTTTTATAAAGATATATGAAATACTTATTTTTAATGAAGTATGAAATAAATGCAGAATAAGATTAATTGATTTGCAATATGACAAAAACATAACAGATCTTGATATTTGAACATGTTACTTTCCTATTCTCAATAATTATTGTTTTCTTTACTAGTCTGGACATTGTAATGATATACATGTATTACTGACAGCTTGTGTTTAAATCTCTCTGTAACTTATTTTAATGAAATAAATCATTTTTGGTTTGTCTTTTGTAGGGGTAGGGGCCATGGTGTCCCCAGCAATGATGGCAGCTCAGTACTCCCTCATGGAGAAACTGCCATGTAACCAGTACACATGGTCATCTAGAGGACCAACGTAAGTTCACAAAGTAGACTAGTTCATACTGTATAAAGTACCCTTTTCAAAGTTTAAAAAAAACTTCAATTAATCAATTCTGTCACTTGTTCACACTGTATAAAATAGACTATTTAAAGTTAACCTCATTCTATCAATTCTCTCACTTTATCTTTAAAAAGTAATGATCTTTATTTACCAGACATGATGGAGATCTTGGAGTGACAATCAGTGCCCCAGGGGGTGCCATTGCCTGTGTCCCAAACTGGACTCTGAGGGGCAATCAGCTGATGAATGGAACTAGCATGAGTTCTCCAAATGCTTGTGGCTGTATAGGTTGGTATCTTTTCTACATGTACATGTACAATCTCTGGTTTTACTTTATTTAGTATCATTCTTTTACCTTGAACATGTTCAAAGAAGGTTTTTATGTTTTTTATCATTTTTTATGTAAATAAGTTAGATGCAATGCACTATAAGTGCTCACAGATATCATTAAGGTAAATTTAACAAGTGTGTAGACATCTCACCAGCTGAACATGCTTCAAAGAAGGTGAATGTAAACTATATAGGGAAATTCTATGTTTTTTATCATATAACTTTTTTTGTTTATTTTAACTTTAAAAATCTTCTTCTCAAGTACTTAGTATTTCTATTATAGTTTGGTTTCAAAAATGGCCGACCAAAGTTTTTAAAGATATATATAGGAAAATTCTGATTAAAAATCATTTTATAAAAAATAGCAAATCCAAAACATTTTTTAAACTAAAAGCTTTATTTCCTTTCATACAAAGCTTGTTGTACTTTCTGGATTGAAAGCCAATGGCATAGAATACTCACCTTTTAGTGTGAAGAGGGCTTTGATAAATACAGCCACTGCTGTGCCAAACATTGAGGTCCAGGCACTGGGGCACGGTCTTATACAGGTAAATTGTAATTGATTTTCAACCTGACCTTCTTGGTTGTGGTCTGATACCTTTCCATATTTTAGCTGCAAATGTTGTCAGTCCTAATTGTCCATATGGAATGAATTTAAAAGACAGCATTCAACTGAACGATATATCTGCTTACAAGAATAGAATTTGTTAAATGTTTACGCTAAGAAGACTATTAATATCCTTGTATCGCTAACATATTTGTCAGGAGATTACCTCGATTTAGAAATTTATAGAACATGTACACTCTTTCGTATCAAATCTCCTGTTCGACATAAACTCCATATACAATGAACACGACATTATGATATAGTCATACATGTTGGATAATAGAAAAGTTTAAGTCATCACGCTTGAGTTTCATAAAGTAATGCTGTTCGTTTACCCAGCAAAGCTTTGATCAGTCCTATTTGTATGTATCCCAGGGGAGTGCTTCTAGCGAACATAAAATTGTGCACTCATCACACCATCGTCTCAAGCCACGGTCCGGAGTCCGCAAACATAGCTCTCTCCAGAATGGGAGAGGATCGTACATTTTGGCCGTGTTTTGCAACGATGTCATAACACAGGCCTTTAGATCGCTTTATTCGATTGTCAAAAAAATTGTGTGTTAAAAAGTTAGGATATGGAACTCCTTAAAAGTACATAGGGTAGATGTAGATGCAGTATCAGGCGCGTAGCCAGGCGTACATTTGTATGCACAAACGTCCACATCCAGACGCGTAGCCAGGCGTACGTTTGTACGCACAAACGTCCACATCATTTCCCCCCAGAGAGAGAAAGGAGAAGAGAGCGAGGCAGGCGTAAAATTTTAAAGCGTACTCATCATTTGTGCAAAACATTAGTAAATAATAGAAAAAAAATACTTAGAAACAAGTCAGAATTTACGATAAAAAAATAAATGAAAATCAACAGAATCAGTTTTAAGGGAAAATACAATAGTATACACCTCACCGATATCAAAAGATTTTCACAGATTTTGGTTTACTATCGAATATTGCTGGATTTTTTTCCAAGTATAATTACATTCTTAAAGAGTTTCGAATTTCAATTTCTATTACTGGAAATTAAAATCCAACTGTAATGCTTAACTTCTTTTTAAAATAATTAACCTAATATGGGATTCATGCGAAACCTCAAAAATCATAATTCAGCTTTATATGTGAACACCAAAAATCGAAAGTTGGTAAAATTCAGTTTAATTTAAACAAAAAGGCCTGTTACCACGTTCAAGCATTGACTAACTTCCCCAACACTATATACCTCAAAACCAATAGTATATTTTACATGTTATTCTAATTTTCGCAAAAAGTTAAATATTCCACATTTGTAAATATTCATGAACATTCTGTCATAAAACATGCTATTGGAAAGATCCTTTCTCATTTTTTAGTGTCTATCCGCATTTTGTATAAAAAAAGAACATCAAATGTGGCTGCATAAAAAACTGAAAAATTGTACGGAAATTAAATGCTATCAGGAGGGTCAAATCTTCGAAAATTCACCAGCTACAGGGGGCTTTGCCCCTTAGGCCACCACCAAGGCTTCGCCCTGGACCCATTGGAGGCCTTAAGGCCACCAAACCTCCAGTCTGATTAAAATTAGATGCTGGATCCGCTCGCAGACTCGTAGCGAGTATGCGAGTTGATCTAACATCTAATTTTAATTAAATTGCTAAGCCCCCTGCCTATTACTTTAAGGCGTCCACATCAAAAGTACCCTGGCTACGCCCCTGAGTACAGGGGACTTTAAAATTTTACGCCTGCCTCTCCTTTCTCTCTCTCTTTTATTATTATTTAGGGGGGGGGGGGGAATGATGTGGACGTTTGTGCGTACAAACGTACGCCTGGCTACGCGGCTGAAAAAGACTGAGACTAGTCAAAATTCACATATACTTTGATCATTAGTAAACTTTAAGTGAATCATCGTGCATACGTACAGATATTTCTCCATCAGATAATAAAGGCTTGTCATAATTTTTAATTCTTATACCACCAACCTTTCACTTGCTATTTGACTTCGAATTAAAGTCAAGACACTCCTTAGGTTCATAAACAGTACCTGTATCAGGTTCCAATGAGCAATCTTTGTATCAAGTACGAGCTCCTAGTATTTCTACATTGTTAAGTTAAAGTCTTAAAAAAATAATTTTACACTATTCTGCCTGTAACTTTGAACGTGCTGCATTGACACTGGATTAAAATAAGAACTTTCCTTATTTCAAAAACAATACCTGTACCAATTCTTTTCCAAATAAAGTTTTAGCCGAGACATTTTTTTTCTTTTTTCTACCAGTGACCTTGAAATCGCCAAAATGACCTTGGATAAAGGTCAAGGCATATTCTTTGATCATAAGCAATATCCGTACCGAGTATGAGCTTCCACTGACTCTCCATTACAAAGTCAAGTTATTCATACCTTTTTAGCTCACCTGAGCCGAAGGCTCGTGAGCTTTTCTGATCAAAATTTGTCCGTCGTCTGTCGTCGTTGGTGTCGTCGTTGGTGTCGTCGGCGTCGTCGTCGTAAACTTTTCACACTTTCATCTTCTTCTCAAGAACCACTGGGCCAATTTCAACCAAACTTGCCACAAAGTGTCCTAAGTTAAGTTGATTCAAGTTTGTTCAAATGAAGGGCCACGCCCTCTTCCAAGGGGAGATAATAATGAATTAGTGAAAAATTAATGGCATTTTTTAAAAATCTTCTTCTCAAGAACCACTGGGCCAGGAAAGATGAAACTCATGTGGAAGCATCCTCAGATAGTGTATATTCAAATTTGTTACATAGGAGTATATAGGGAAAATCTTTAAAAATCTTCTTATACCACCCTCAGATAGTGTAGATTCCTTTCCACAATGGCCGATCAAAGTTGTACATAGGAGTATATAGGGAAAATCTTTAAAAATCTTCTTCTCAAGAACCACTGGGCCAGGAAAGATGAAACTCATGTGGAAGCATCCTCAGATAGTGTAGATTCAAGTTTGTTTAAATCATGACCCCGGGGGTTAGGTTGGGGCCACAATGGCCGACCAAAGTTTTACATAGGAGTATATAGGAAAAAATCTATAAAAAAATCCTCTTCTCAAGAACCATTGAGACAGGAAAGATGAAACTCATGTGAAATTATCCTCAGGTAGTGTAGATTTAAGTTTATTCAAATCATGACCCCTGGGGGTAGGGTGGGGCCACAATGGCCGACCAAAGTTTTACATAGGAATATATAGGGAAACCTTTTAAAAACTTCTTTTCAAGTACTTCAAAGCCATGATTAGTAATATTTATATGGAATCATCCTCAGGTAGTGTAGATTCTAGTTTGTTCAAATCATGATCCTCTGGGGTGTTAAAATTCAAGTCCCCCCCCCCAACCTCAGTAAACTTTAAGTTCTGATCTGATATGTGCTTTCTCCTAGCTGAATATGCTCAGGTGAGCGCTGTGGCCCTTGGGCCTCTTGTTTCTACTAGTAACCTTGAACTAAATGGAATGACTGGATAAGATCATGACACATTTTTGGGTCATAAGCAATCCCTGTACCAGGTTTGAGCTTCCAGTGATTCTTTCTACAAAGTTATGACCCAGACAAAAATTTCATACTTTTAGGCCAGTGACCTTGAACTTGCAGGAATGACCTTGTGTCTGATCAGGACTCACTGTCGGGTCATTACAAGCAAGCTCTATAACAAGTATAAGCTTCCAATGTTTCCATATATCAAAGTTAGAGCCTAGACAAAATTACATTCACAGACAATGTGATTTCTATATATCCCTAAAACTTCCTTTGTTTGGGGTAAAAAGAGAAGTTTCATTACAAGGAATACACATTTGAAATATGAAAGCCCTAGCACTAATCATTCACATCATTTTGTTTTACTAAAGTAGGTCAAAGTCTAACTTAAAGGTTAAAAAAAGTTAAAAAGGAATGGCCATGGGTAGTAAAAATTAGTAAATTTGGAGACACATAAACAGACAGACAGTTTATCAAAATATGTCCCCAAATCTTCAATTATAGAGGTGGAATAAAAACTCAACAAGTTTAATTCCATGACAAACAGACTTTATAATAGTGTATTTTAATATATATGATAAATTCAAACTGACATAAATTAATCATGTATCACAAGGGACAAACACAGTTTTTACAATTACATGTACATCAGTTATGCTTTTCAAGAAAAATTGAAAAAATATGAAACATCTAGAAAATCTTCATATACTACTTGTGTATGAGGTAGAACATGCTTATAGAACTTGACAAGGAAAAATATTTCATGAAAAACTTAAATTACTTAGAACCTCAGTAACAACTAAAAGAAGGAAAAAGTGTTGCATACAAAGATAAAACTAAATTAGATAAGCAAGAAACCCATGGGCCACATCACTCACCTGAGTAACTTTGGCCATTATGTTATTAAACAGATTTCCCCCTAATACCTATCTTGACCTTTCCCAATCCCCAGGGGTCATGATCCAAGCAATTTAGAATCTACACTAGTAACACTACCCCAGGATGCTTCCACAGAAGTTTTAGCTTTTCTGGCCCAGTGGTTCTTGAGAAGATTTTTTTATGACCCCACCCTATTTTTGTATATTCTTGACAATTTCCCCGCAGAAGGGGACTTTATTTTTATAATTTAAACTCCCACTACCCAAGGATGTTTTGTACTAAGTTTGGTCAAAATTGGCCCAATGGTTCTCAAGAATAAGCTGAAAATGTGAAAAGTTTACAGATGAATGGACAGTCAGACGGATGGACGACGGACAACAGGTGATCAGAAAATCTCATATGAGCTAAAAACTGCAAGGCCTGCTATGTAAATCAAAGGAGAGAAAATATAAAAGAATTTAGATTTTGCATATTGTTATATTTATTTATAATCTAAAACACTACAAAATAATAATGTTACAATGAGATCACTTTATCTTTTCTAGCAATTTTCAAACTAAAATTAGATATCATTGAGATGGTGGCCATCTCAAAGGGTCCCACTTTCAGCAATGAACATAAAAATGTAAAGTAGCTGAAAGGGGTTTTAACCTTGATTCTTGGCCTAGAAACTTTGTTCAAGGTCACTACACATCCATTGACCAGTGGCACTCTGTGAGAGAAGTATTAGCCACATTGGACCAAGGGGAGAAAGCATATGCTCTGGACAAGGATTCACAATAAAAAAAAATTACCTCCCTTTCTCTTAAGCTTAGATATTCAGACAAGCACTGATTTACCTCTCTTGATATTTTTGCTTAAAAATCCAATCTTTAACTTTTTTAAATTAAAAAATATAATATACAGATACAAAAAAAAACATTCAGAAATAATAACGTAGTATATGAAAAGTTGTACAATAATGTAGTAACACAACTTTGAGTGATCTGCTGTGGATGTCACATGAGTTATCCTTAATGAGTAATGTACTCAGCATGGTACACTGAATCCTGAGAATTAAGCTGTTTACTGTGTCCATCACTTTGTAGATATTAGTACATATTCAAAGCTATTTAGTGTGTCCATCACTTTGTAGATAACAATGTACTCAGCACGGTGAATTTTGTCAGTTAAGCTATTTAGTGTGTCCATCACTTTGTAGATATATAACAATGTTCTCAGCACGGTCCATTGAAATCTGTCAGTTAAGCTATTTAGTGTGCCCATCACTTTGTAGATATATAATAATGTACTCAGCACTATCCATTGAATTCTTTGAGTTGAGTTATTTAGTGTGTCCATCACTTGCAGTCCAAACCTTAAATTACTCTCTGCACTATTGTTGAAGCATATTTGACTGCTATCAAAGAAACATGAAATTGATGGCAGTCTGCCTGTAAAAAAAGAAATCACAAGGACTCAACATAAATATTAATAAAATCTTAATAAATGAAAAATAGCTAACATATTTTTACAGAATAGAAGGATTTTGCAGAGCTTGTACATGTGTCTTACCTTTATTTTCAGGTCCCATAGTTGATCTCTTTGGAGTCTTGAGGAATCATGTTGATCTGCTTTTGGAAACAGGATCAATGCCAGCATAACCATCTGCCTATTAACAAAAAGACACTAAGAATCCAAGCAATGAGAGAGTCAAAATCTCCTCTAATTCACATAATGCAAGGTCTAGAGCTTTACATGCATCTGATCTGACTAACCATCAATGTTTAGGTTAGACAGTAGTAAGTCCTTACTTTCCACATTCTTGTTAACTGATTGAGATCAGTCTCATCTTCTACTTGTTAACAAAGGAAATCCAAAGATAATGAAAAAAACATGAACAAAAATACCTTGTGCCAAAATGTTCACCTGAGTCACCTTGACTTTGTCATCAAAAGAAAAATTCTTAATTCATATTTTTTTTTACTAATCCTAGTCCAAAGGGATCATGATGTAACCTAATTTGAAACAACACATCCTCGGGATGCCCTATTGTTATTGCAACACAGTCTTGCTGTTGTGCAGCAGAAGTAAATCCCCCTGGACCTATGATTTGATAAGTGTATAAAGAAAATTTGTCAATTGCAAAAAATAAATCTTTTTACCCACTCCTTAATCAGATATTGGCTGCTGTACAAAGCTTGGCAATAGACTCTTCTTTTTCTTCACTTGGTCAGCACTGGTCCTCTTCCCTTGTCAAATTCCTTGAAAATACTTGATGGAGAGAAGATAAGCAATAATACAAAGCAATGTAACAATCACAGAAATTCAAATGAACATAATCATTACAACATTATTAGCTTGAAAATCAAAAAGCAAATAAAGACAATAAGGTTATGATAGCTAGGAATAAGGTGGAATATTGGGGCAAGGAGAGGAAAGCATAGTTACTTTAGAGTAGGGAGGACAAAGATATGTCAGAAATAATTAAATAAAAAATACTTGTAAGACTCCTGCCTGTTAAAGTGGGTCATGATGAAGTTCCATAGGTGAAAAAGAAGTAAAGTCTGATTCTTACGAGTATTCTCCTCATGGCTGCAGCGGAATGGGAAAGGGACTCTTCCTCACTTAGAATTCCTAGTCAGTCTTAACTTTCTTCTGCTTAAAAAGATAAAACAGAGACATAAAAGGGGAAACACTTGCACTTCATACCAAGTGAGAAGCTTCAGTAAAAAGCAGCTTGTTGCTTACCACTTTTGAAACATAATACCTGCAAAACACAGACAGGAATAGACTCTTCTTATATTAATGACCTTGGTCCTCCATTGTTGTTCCTCTTCTGAATCAAAGGGGAACTGAAATCTGTCAATTGAAGGTCCAGATGTTAAAGCTTGGTACAGCCAACATCAATAGGCAAGCAAAGATACAAGAAGTAAAATCTGAATCTTACCCTGCTTTCTGCTGCTGTATGCAGTTCAAAGAGGGAGTCCTCCTCACTTCAGGATCCTGTTCAGCCTTAAAAGTATTCCTCTTAAAAAGATAAAAATTAACAGACACCAAAAGCGGATCACTTGCACTTCATACCAAGTGAGAAGATTTCTAAAATAAACTAGTCCATTGGCCACTAGTTTATTTTTTAAATCTACACTACCTGAGGATGACGCCACATAAGTGTCTCTTTTCTGTCTCAGTGGTTCTTGAAAAGAAGATTTTTAAAAGATGTCCTTAATTTTTCTCTTATATGTAGTAATCTTCCATTTGAAGAGGGAGTGGGCCTTCATTTGAATAAACTTAAATCCCATAATGGCATTTATCCTAGGATACTCTTTGCCAAGTTTTGTTGAATTTGACCAAAGATGAAAATGTGAAAGTTTACAAACAAGAGGCCCATGGGCCACATCGCTCACCTGAGAAGCTTTGACCATTCTGTTCTTTACCAGATTCCCCCCTTGTAACACATATTGTGACCCCACCCTACCCAACTGATCAAAATTTAGACAATTTGAAATCTACACTACCCCAGGATGCTTCCACATAAGTTTCAGCTTTTCTGGCCCAGTGGTTCTTAAGAGGAAGATTTTCAAAGATTTTTCCTATATATTTCTATGTAAAAGTTTGATTCCCCATTGTGGACCCGCCCTACCCCCGGTGGTCATGATTTTAACAACTTAGAATCTACACTACCCCAGGATGCTTCCCCACAAGTTTCAGCTTTTCTGGCCCAGTGGTTCTTGAGCAGATTTTCAAAGATTTTTCCTATATATTTCTATGTAAAAATTTGATTCCCCATTGTGGCCACGCCCAACCGCCAGGGGTCATGATTTGAACAATTTAGAATCTACACTACCCCAGGATGCTTCCACAGAAGTTTCAGCTTTTCTGGCCAGTGGTTCTTGAGAAGATTTTTTAATGACCCCACCCTAGTTTTGTCTTTTCTTGATTATCTCCCCTTGTGAGGGGACTTGGCCCTTCATTTTAACAATTTAAATTCCCCTTCACTCAAGAATGCTTGGTACCAAGTTTGGTCAAAATTGGCCCAGTGGTTCTTGAGAAGAAGTCGAAAATGTGAAAAGTTTACAGATGGACGGACGGACAGACAACGAACAAAATGTGATCAGAAAAGCTCACTTTAGCCTTTGGCTCAGGTGAGCTAAAAAGATGACAAAGACATAAAATGAACAAAGGTTCACTTCTTTTAAAAACCAGCACTTATATCAATTGATTCTACTACTAAATTGGGTTTGTGATCAGGAGAGATCCTATACGAGATGTTTACCAATGCTTTTGAGACTCATCTTCCCGTGCGTCCTTGCGAACTTAGCCTGGGACAAAATGATACCCAGTATCCGTCTGCTTCCACGTGGAGGCATCGCATAGGACTTGTTGTGGAGAGGCTATGTACTGGCACGGGAAGTCATTAGAATTCCCCCTTTTCGCATTGCTGCTAGCCAGCGGTGATGGCTGAAAGCGAGAGGTGACAAGCACACAGACACTAACACCAACACACTAGACGCGTCACACAACATTTAGCAGACGTTAGTAGTTTTAGTAGCTTGTTACTTGTTCAGGGTTCTCCATTGTTTGAAATTTTACTGTGTTGCAGAGTTTACGCAAAGCACTAAAATTTCACGGTATTTTAGCGATCAAATTTGCAACTGACTCACTATTCATTATAATTACTTAAGAATACATGCACACAATTTAAAAAAAAAAAAATCACCAATTCGTTACAAAAATAGTATGGTCGAACATATTAGCACATGTTGTGAAATGCAGAGGAAATTCTTGTCTATAAAGTTGAACTACTTACAATTTTTTAAAGCAAATTTGTCATAATTTTTTTGTCAATTTTATTGATCGAATTAAGGAATTACAAAAAAAGAGACTTCGGAATAGTAAAATACTTTTAAAAGTTCCTTGAAAATTGAAAACTATTTATTTACATCAAGTAAATGATTTTGGTACAGTGTTATGTTTGATTTACATTGCAAACATAATTCTAGAGCCATGGCTCTAAAGAAAAGACATTTAAATATATTTTTAAAAATAATACAATGTACTTTAATTGCAACTACTAGTACCAATTAAGCGTTACATGGAAGTTTGAAATCCAATTTTTTGTCTTTGTTCCTTCATGCGTCAAGTCCATTGAGGGTCTAGGAAATAATTGATTATGCAAGGTGAAAGCATAATTAAGTGATCTAGATATCGTATAGAATTGAAAGACGGTAGAATTGTTTGATCAATTATGTTTCAGATAGAGAGAATTTGTATGTTTCAATTTTTTTTTATTATCACAGATCTTACTGTGTCAGCAAAATTTTTAATGTGTCGCACAGATAAAATTTGAATCTTTACTGTGTCGGAGAACATTTTTCTGTGTCGGGACCAACACAGTAAAACAGCTCATGGAGAACCCTGCTTGTTAGGGTGTTAATCATGCAAACCTATCCACCACAAGCACTAATCATGCACTAACTAACAAATACCTTAATTACAATAATAACCTACACTCCTCTAAGCTGTCTAACTATCAACTAAAGCCTACTTACTAACTCAAACTACAACACAACTGCACCTACCGGAAATACTATACAAACTAAACCTAAGACTAAGAAACACCTTTGTAACGCTACTTACAACTACTATACACCCCATACTTTCTGAATGCAGCAGAAAACACTCCAGACTGACCTTCAGAGGTGGCTATCTCTGCTTCCTGTCAATTCAAACTCAAGAGGTCAAAGCCTGAAAAAGCCAACATCAATTGGAAAGCCATAATATTGGGAAAAGGTGCTCAGAGGTCAAGTATGAATCTTACCGCACTTTCTGCTCATGAACGCTGTTAAATGGGAGAGGGACTGCTCTTCACTTCAGGATCCTGGTCAGCCTCAAATTTCTTCTGCTTAAAAAGAGAAAACAAACACATCAAAGGAGAATCACTCACATTCCCTAACAAATGACAAACTTCATTTAAATAATCAATTTGTTACTTACAACCTTGAGCCATATTGGTTGCTGCATAGAGATGGGAAATGGACTCGTCATCCTGTCTTTTCCTGTTGGTCGACCTTGCTCCTCCATCGTTGTTCCTCTTCCGAGTCCCTGAAAGTATAAAACTGGCACAATGTTAGTAAAACTTCAAAAGAATGCAACAAATCACGAAAAGTTACTTACCACTTTGGGCCATGTTGGCTGCTGTATAGAGATGGGAAATGGACTCGTCATCTCGTCTTCCTCTGTTGGTCGACCTTGCTCCTCCATCGTTGTTCCTCTTCCGAGTCCCTGAAAGTATAAAACTGGCACAATGTTAGTAAAACTTCAAAAGAATGCAACAAATCACGAAAAGTTACTTACCACTTTGGGCCATGTTGGCTGCTGTATAGAGATGGGAAATGGACTCGTCATCTCGTCTTCCTCTGTTGGTCGACCCTGCTCCTCCATCGTTGTTCCTCTTCCGAGTCCCTGAAAGTATAAAACTGGCACAATGTTAGTAAAACTTCAAAAGAATGCAACAAATCACGAAAAGTTACTTACCACTTTGGGCCATGTTGGCTGCTGTATAGAGATGGGAAATGGACTCGTCATCTCGTCTTCCTCTGTTGGTCGACCTTGCTCCTCCATCGTTGTTCCTCTTCCGAGTCCCTGAAAGTATAAAACTGGCACAATGTTAGTAAAACTTCAAAAGAATGCAACAAATCACGAAAAGTTACTTACCACTTTGGGCCATGTTGGCTGCTGTATAGAGATGGGAAATGGACTCGTCATCTCGTCTTCCTCTGTTGGTCGACCCTGCTCCTCCATCGTTGTTCCTCTTCCGAGTCCCTGAAAGTATAAAACTGGCACAATGTTAGTAAAACTTCAAAAGAATGCAACAAATCACGAAAAGTTACTTACCACTTTGGGCCATGTTGGCTGCTGTATAGAGATGGGAAATGGACTCGTCATCTCGTCTTCCTCTGTTGGTCGACCCTGCTCCTCCATCGTTGTTCCTCTTCCGAGTCCCTGAAAGTATAAAACTGGCACAATGTTAGTAAAACTTCAAAAGAATGCAACAAATCACGAAAAGTTACTTACCACTTTGGGCCATGTTGGCTGCTGTATAGAGATGGGAAATGGACTCGTCATCTCGTCTTCCTCTGTTGGTCGACCCTGCTCCTCCATCGTTGTTCCTCTTCCGAGTCCCTGAAAGTATAAAACTGGCACAATGTTAGTAAAACTTCAAAAGAATGCAACAAATCACGAAAAGTTACTTACCACTTTGGGCCATGTTGGCTGCTGTATAGAGATGGGAAATGGACTCGTCATCTCGTCTTCCTCTGTTGGTCGACCCTGCTCCTCCATCGTTGTTCCTCTTCCGAGTCCCTGAAAGTATAAAACTGGCACAATGTTAGTAAAACTTCAAAAGAATGCAACAAATCACGAAAAGTTACTTACCACTTTGGGCCATGTTGGCTGCTGTATAGAGATGGGAAATGGACTCGTCATCTCGTCTTCCTCTGTTGGTCGACCCTGCTCCTCCATCGTTGTTCCTCTTCCGAGTCCCTGAAAGTATAAAACTGGCACAATGTTAGTAAAACTTCAAAAGAATGCAACAAATCACGAAAAGTTACTTACCACTTTGGGCCATGTTGGCTGCTGTATAGAGATGGGAAATGGACTCGTCATCTCGTCTTCCTCTGTTGGTCGACCCTGCTCCTCCATCGTTGTTCCTCTTCCGAGTCCCTGAAAGTATAAAACTGGCACAATGTTAGTAAAACTTCAAAAGAATGCAACAAATCACGAAAAGTTACTTACCACTTTGGGCCATGTTGGCTGCTGTATAGAGATGGGAAATGGACTCGTCATCTCGTCTTCCTCTGTTGGTCGACCTTGCTCCTCCATCGTTGTTCCTCTTCCGAGTCCCTGAAAGTATAAAACTGGCACAATGTTAGTAAAACTTCAAAAGAATGCAACAAATCACGAAAAGTTACTTACCACTTTGGGCCATGTTGGCTGCTGTATAGAGATGGGAAATGGACTCGTCATCTCGTCTTCCTCTGTTGGTCGACCCTGCTCCTCCATCGTTGTTCCTCTTCCGAGTCCCTGAAAGTATAAAACTGGCACAATGTTAGTAAAACTTCAAAAGAATGCAACAAATCACGAAAAGTTACTTACCACTTTGGGCCATGTTGGCTGCTGTATAGAGATGGGAAATGGACTCGTCATCTCGTCTTCCTCTGTTGGTCGACCCTGCTCCTCCATCGTTGTTCCTCTTCCGAGTCCCTGAAAGTATAAAACTGGCACAATGTTAGTAAAACTTCAAAAGAATGCAACAAATCACGAAAAGTTACTTACCACTTTGGGCCATGTTGGCTGCTGTATAGAGATGGGAAATGGACTCGTCATCTCGTCTTCCTCTGTTGGTCGACCCTGCTCCTCCATCGTTGTTCCTCTTCCGAGTCCCTGAAAGTATAAAACTGGCACAATGTTAGTAAAACTTCAAAAGAATGCAACAAATCACGAAAAGTTACTTACCACTTTGGGCCATGTTGGCTGCTGTATAGAGATGGGAAATGGACTCGTCATCTCGTCTTCCTCTGTTGGTCGACCCTGCTCCTCCATCGTTGTTCCTCTTCCCAGTCCCTGAAAGTATAAAACTGGCACAATGTTAGTAAAACTTCAAAAGAATGCAACAAATCACGAAAAGTTACTTACCACTTTGGGCCATGTTGGCTGCTGTATAGAGATGGGAAATGGACTCGTCATCTCGTCTTCCTCTGTTGGTCGACCCTGCTCCTCCATCGTTGTTCCTCTTCCGAGTCCCTGAAAGTATAAAACTGGCACAATGTTAGTAAAACTTCAAAAGAATGCAACAAATCACGAAAAGTTACTTACCACTTTGGGCCATGTTGGCTGCTGTATAGAGATGGGAAATGGACTCGTCATCTCGTCTTCCTCTGTTGGTCGACCCTGCTCCTCCATCGTTGTTCCTCTTCCGAGTCCCTGAAAGTATAAAACTGGCACAATGTTAGTAAAACTTCAAAAGAATGCAACAAATCACGAAAAGTTACTTACCACTTTGGGCCATGTTGGCTGCTGTATAGAGATGGGAAATGGACTCGTCATCTCGTCTTCCTCTGTTGGTCGACCCTGCTCCTCCATCGTTGTTCCTCTTCCGAGTCCCTGAAAGTATAAAACTGGCACAATGTTAGTAAAACTTCAAAAGAATGCAACAAATCACGAAAAGTTACTTACCACTTTGGGCCATGTTGGCTGCTGTATAGAGATGGGAAATGGACTCGTCATCTCGTCTTCCTCTGTTGGTCGACCCTGCTCCTCCATCGTTGTTCCTCTTCCGAGTCCCTGAAAGTATAAAACTGGCACAATGTTAGTAAAACTTCAAAAGAATGCAACAAATCACGAAAAGTTACTTACCACTTTGGGCCATGTTGGCTGCTGTATAGAGATGGGAAATGGACTCGTCATCTCGTCTTCCTCTGTTGGTCGACCCTGCTCCTCCATCGTTGTTCCTCTTCCGAGTCCCTGAAAGTATAAAACTGGCACAATGTTAGTAAAACTTCAAAAGAATGCAACAAATCACGAAAAGTTACTTACCACTTTGGGCCATGTTGGCTGCTGTATAGAGATGGGAAATGGACTCGTCATCTCGTCTTCCTCTGTTGGTCGACCCTGCTCCTCCATCGTTGTTCCTCTTCCGAGTCCCTGAAAGTATAAAACTGGCACAATGTTAGTAAAACTTCAAAAGAATGCAACAAATCACGAAAAGTTACTTACCACTTTGGGCCATGTTGGCTGCTGTATAGAGATGGGAAATGGACTCGTCATCTCGTCTTCCTCTGTTGGTCGACCTTGCTCCTCCATCGTTGTTCCTCTTCCGAGTCCCTGAAAGTATAAAACTGGCACAATGTTAGTAAAACTTCAAAAGAATGCAACAAATCACGAAAAGTTACTTACCACTTTGGGCCATGTTGGCTGCTGTATAGAGATGGGAAATGGACTCGTCATCTCGTCTTCCCCTGTTGGTCGACCCTGCTCCTCCATCGTTGTTCCTCTTCCCAGTCCCTGAAAGTATAAAACTGGCACAATGTTAGTAAAACTTCAAAAGAATGCAACAAATCACGAAAAGTTACTTACCACTTTGGGCCATGTTGGCTGCTGTATAGAGATGGGAAATGGACTCGTCATCTCGTCTTCCTCTGTTGGTCGACCCTGCTCCTCCATCGTTGTTCCTCTTCCGAGTCCCTGAAAGTATAAAACTGGCACAATGTTAGTAAAACTTCAAAAGAATGCAACAAATCACGAAAAGTTACTTACCACTTTGGGCCATGTTGGCTGCTGTATAGAGATGGGAAATGGACTCGTCATCTCGTCTTCCTCTGTTGGTCGACCCTGCTCCTCCATCGTTGTTCCTCTTCCGAGTCCCTGAAAGTATAAAACTGGCACAATGTTAGTAAAACTTCAAAAGAATGCAACAAATCACGAAAAGTTACTTACCACTTTGGGCCATGTTGGCTGCTGTATAGAGATGGGAAATGGACTCGTCATCTCGTCTTCCTCTGTTGGTCGACCCTGCTCCTCCATCGTTGTTCCTCTTCCCAGTCCCTGAAAGTATAAAACTGGCACAATGTTAGTAAAACTTCAAAAGAATGCAACAAATCACGAAAAGTTACTTACCACTTTGGGCCATGTTGGCTGCTGTATAGAGATGGGAAATGGACTCGTCATCTCGTCTTCCTCTGTTGGTCGACCCTGCTCCTCCATCGTTGTTCCTCTTCCGAGTCCCTGAAAGTATAAAACTGGCACAATGTTAGTAAAACTTCAAAAGAATGCAACAAATCACGAAAAGTTACTTACCACTTTGGGCCATGTTGGCTGCTGTATAGAGATGGGAAATGGACTCGTCATCTCGTCTTCCTCTGTTGGTCGACCCTGCTCCTCCATCGTTGTTCCTCTTCCGAGTCCCTGAAAGTATAAAACTGGCACAATGTTAGTAAAACTTCAAAAGAATGCAACAAATCACGAAAAGTTACTTACCACTTTGGGCCATGTTGGCTGCTGTATAGAGATGGGAAATGGACTCGTCATCTCGTCTTCCTCTGTTGGTCGACCCTGCTCCTCCATCGTTGTTCCTCTTCCGAGTCCCTGAAAGTATAAAACTGGCACAATGTTAGTAAAACTTCAAAAGAATGCAACAAATCACGAAAAGTTACTTACCACTTTGGGCCATGTTGGCTGCTGTATAGAGATGGGAAATGGACTCGTCATCAAACAATTCATCGTCTTCCTCTGTTGGTCGACCCATGGTTTGTCTCCACATCGTTGTTCCTCTTTCGCCGAGTCCCTGTTGAAAGTATCAAAAGTCTTTCAGTCTGGATTTAAACTCTTTTCAGAAGAAACAGGCTATAGCAATATCATGTTTATGTTTTAGTATAACCTTTGAATAGATCAACCTAAACTTCAAAAGAATGCAACAAATCACAAAAAGTTACTTACCACTTTGGGCCATGTTGGCTGCTGTATAGAGATGGGAAATGGACTCGTCATCTCGTCTTCCTCTGTTGGTCGACCCTGCTCCTCCATCGTTGTTCCTCTTCCGAGTTCCTGAAAGTATAAAACTGGCACAATGTTAGTAAAACTTCAAAAGAATGCAACAAATCACGAAAAGTTACTTACAACTTTGGGCCATGTTGGCTGCTGTATAGGGATGGGAAATGGACTCGTCATCTCAAGTATGCTCCTCCAAAAAGTATAAAACTGGCACAGTGTAAGTAAAACTTCAAAACAATGCAACAGATCACAAAAATGCAAGTGAATAAAATCAGTACAACACAATTCGTTGAAAAATCAGAAAACAATGACAGTGAATTCAGGAAGACGAATGAGGGGGAAAGGGAAGGGGATGGTTAGTTATGTTAGAGTCAGCAGGGGCCAGGGGGTAGGGGAAAGAAAGGAGAAAATCAAAAATACTTCCATATAAGCTTCCTTTGCTGTTGCTGTGGCTTCTGGTGATGTTTCTTCTGAACTGTCTCAGCATTTCTGCTTCCTGTCAATTCAAAATCAATAGGTCAAAGCCTGACAAAGCCAACATCAATTGGAAAGCCAAAATACTGGGAAAAGGTACAAAGAGGTCAAGTATGAATCTTACCCCATTTTCTGCTCATGAATGCTGTTAAATGGGAAAGGGACTGCTCCTCACTTCAGGATCCTGGTCAGCCTCAAATTTCTTCTGCTCTTATAAAGAGAAAACAGACACATCATAGGGGAGACACTCTCATTTCACATGAAGTATGAAACTTCATTTAAAAGCATATAGATAATCAAAGATTATGAAGCTCACCTCGACGAATGTTATCAGTTTAAGTAATGCAAATCTCACATCATATTTCCTTAACAGTTAGTATTTATCCTGACAACAATATTCAAGCAAATTCTGTTTAAATAGGTTTTAAAGTTCATTGAGGATTGACATTTTCCAAATACTTGAACCTGGTCACTCGTTTGAAGAATGCAGGTCAGATCCAGCATCCGAAGCAAGTTTCAAATGTCCATCTTTAGATGCATCATCCATGCAAGTTTGGTCAGGGTAGAGCTGAGTTGGGAATAATTTCATCACTCATCTGGAAAAAGTAGGTCAGATCAAGCATCCGAAGCAAGTCTGGTAGTGTCCATTCCTAGATGCATCATCCATGCTTGTTTGGATCGGGTAGGACTTACAGTTTCTTGGGAATGGACCTGCTCCAAAAACCTTAACCTGGTCACTCATCTGGAAAATGTGGGTCAGATCCAGCATCCGAAGCAAGTCTGGTAGTGTCCATTCCTAAATGCATCATCCATGCAATTTTGGTCCAGGTACGACTTATACTTACTAGAACATGGACTTGCTCCTAAAACTCTACCATGGCACAAATGCTAACCCTGAGGCTGGTGTCAGGGTATAGCATAACTACATCTTGACTTTGTTGAGGTAAGTTCAAGTTCAAAATAAAGCTTCAAGGTAAAAAAAAAATTTGCATTTGAATAACCTTCATCAATATCTCTAATTTGATTGTGATCATTCAACAGGTTAATAGTTATATTAGAATGACTATTTCCAAATATTTCCTTGCTCCAAAAATTTTGACTCTTTCACTCATCCATAAAATGTAGGTTGGATTCAGAATCTAAAGCAAGCCTGGTAATGGATCCATGAAAGATTGGTCAAAATAGGCCTTATAGTTACTTGGAAATGAGACTAGCTCAAAAAACTTTTAACCTAGTCACTCATATTAAAAATAAAGGCCAGATTCAGCATCCGAGGCAAGCCTGGTAGTGTACTTCCATATATTTTATTTTGGATGTACATGTTCGATTCCATATATTTTATTTTGGATGTACATGTTCGATTCTTGTAAGTTTGGTCAAAATACTTGGAAATGACACCTGCTTCAAAAACATTAACCTGATCATTCTTTTAAATTAGCTGAAATTGCAGTCTCTGAAACCCTGGTTGGTACAATGAAACATACTTGAAGCATCTTACATGCATCCCTTAGGGGCTAGGGCATAGATGTACTTAAAAAGAAGTCTGCTCCAAAAACTTTCATCTGGGACACCAACACTTGCACTGATCCCATGGGTGTTACTAATATTCCTGTCCACTTCATATTGGTGAGCAAAAAAATGATTAAAATGCATATTTTTTATGCCATCTCTGATTTGATGAATAAATTTATGCAAGTAAAATGTCATGCCGACAACCTCACCGCTTGATTTCCAGCAGAATCCGGAAAGGGGGCAAAACATCAATTGGCTGGGCTATTCCATTTGAGAAAAAAGTGACATTTGGTTGAAATTTTAAAAAAACTATAATTTTGTCATTTTTCTATTTATGTAAATAAATAATAGTTTATCTTTTATTTGCAAGGTACTCATTGACTTTTTTACTTGCATATGATGTATTAAGGTACAGGAGTACCTCCCTCTTTTTCAAAAGGGAGGGGAGTTTAGTGTGGTATGAGTGTGTGCAGGTATGTGTTAACTTGACACTGTGTGCGATGCGCAAGTGTGAGTAAGTTGTCGTCTGTTGTGCATGGTGGTGTGTAGATCTAGTCACTTGTATTGCAGGAGAGATTGCGTATTATAATATCGTAAGTCTTGTATGATTAATGCTGAATACAAATATAAACAATTACTATCATTGTCAGTTTATACATACAATACTTCAACATTCACTCAATCAGTATTTGGAGCACGTCGTTTATATATTTATTTGAACATCAATTAGATTATACATTACAGAGTCCAAACATTTTATAACCAAATTTTGTTTGTTTTGATTGTCTGTTGGAAATTTTCTTTGGTGAAATTGGGAAAACACATACTTTTTGCCATTATGAATGGAGCAAAAAACAGGCCCCTTCGACACCCTAAAAATGCCTGTCAGTAAAAATATTTGCATTATCAATACACAGTTGATTCAGGGCAAAGTTAACCCCACTTAGGATCTGATGTCCCAAACTTATGCAGAGTCTAAAAGCACAATACATTTTCAAACGATATTTCACTTTTTTGTTTTATAGATTAATTCACCTGTAGGTTTTAAGCTGTCCCTTTCCGCAGCTTAAAAATACTTTATCAACGTTTTATCAATACGTGCATCTGAATCTGACAAATGTTATTTCAAATAATGTTAACTGTTTTCCCCAACCAACTCACCTGACCGTCCACTGACGCCAAATTTGCTGTTCGCGCCACATGTCAAAATTTAAAACTCACAATTTCGATCCCGATGCAAATAAATTACAAATGCATGCAAGAAACAAATAATAAATTTATGTATTAATCAATCCCCCAATTATAAAACAATTTTAGCAATTAATCTAGAATATGCTCTACCTCTGGGCAGGACAAAATATTTATGTCTCAAACCTGTCTTGTTATATAAGCGACATTGCTAGGTTACTGGAAGGGGGGGGGGGGGTCTGAGATAATTTTTTTTAAAGAAATAAATGCGTTTCAATTTTTCATGTATTCGGTTGATTTTTATGGATTCTATTGCATTTTAACCGAAAGCCTTTTTTTTTTATTTTAATGCATATTTAAAAGATAAAATGCGACGAATATATCCTGTCCTATTTATTCCCTTGTAACTACATTTCCCCTAAAATTGCAGACTATTTTGTGTCATTTGTAAAACTATCTACAGCTGTCTAAGGAGATCTGGAAGTTGTGTCGTTTGACCACTGACCAGGGAAAATACCCTTTGAAAATGGCGGGGATGTCAAAATATACAACCTTCCTCAGAGAAATTAAACAAATTCTTAAACATTTTTTATTACAACAGCTTTAGAATATTTACCTCAATTTTTGATCATCTCTGGGCTCCTGTAATGCACTTTCGACTGAAAAATGTAATGAACTGATCTGAAAGTCTGCTGCGCAGTTACCTGTTACTGCTTTGTGAATTCAGTTGTGAATTATGTTCAAACATCATGCTCACGTGATTTAATTACGTATTCATCATTCATTACTCTACTGCGGTCATTAAATCGTGAAATGTGTATAAACTAACGCTGCGAGTACACAATTTTTTTGTTACATGTATATTGTAAATTTCAACAGAAAATCTTGTGCGTGGGTATTTTAATAAACTTTTTAAAATTACAGTCATGAATTACATTTATATGTAACAGTTATGTTTATTCAAAATAATATACCGGTATAAACATACATTGTAGACGGAAAAATATTCATGAATATACTTTAATATATAGGGTATATCAATCTATAATTGCTTGCATGCTTATTTTGAGTGCAGAATACCAAGTCATTATATTATATTTCAAGATTAAAAGCATGGCCTAGACTCCCAATCATAGTAGGACACAATAAATAGGCCAAGATTTTTCCTCAAATTCAATTTTTCTGAAACTTTGATATTTTGTTCTAGGATACAAAATCTCTCTTTATATATGATATGAAAGAAATTCAACCACACATTTTTTGCCCACATAGTCTGAAATATGGCCTATCATTTAGTAAAAAAAAAGTATTTCTTAAAAAAAAAGTGGTCCATCCGGGACCTGAACTCAGGACCTCTCACATGCGAAGCGAGAAACATACCACTAGACCACGGAATCGCTTTACATGGCATTAAGTATATGCAGAAGTGAAGTCACATACATGTAGATATTCATGTTCGGTATTGTCAAAATTTTACACAATCCATGGTGTTTGATTTATTTAGCCTTTATTAAACAGTTCTAATAGATGTAATAAGAACAAAATGTCCGCCGAGAACCTGTTTTATACGCAATAACTCTCCTCATGCCCCTGTGCTAAAAATAGCGACATGTAATACTATAAATACTAATAAAACAAACGGGGCGGGGCACTTTGAGAGGGGTGAGAGAGGTCCTAGGGAGTTTTGGTATAAAATTACATTGCATAAGCTCAAAATCTTCTTGAAATATCGCCCGGAAATGATAGTGTTACACACAGACAGAATGTATAAATACGACCTTGAACTTTGACCTTTTGACCTCAAAAGCAATAGGGGTCTTTATTAGGCCACAGGGAGTTGCTATGTAAAATTTCATTGCAACAGCTCAAATGGTTCTAGAGATATAATGTGGAAGCGAAAGTGTTACAACAGACAGAATTTGCTTATTTATGACCTTGACCTTTGACCTTTTGACCTCAAAATCAATAGGGGTCTTCTTTAGTCCATAGGGAGTTGCTATGCTAAATTTCATTGCAAAAGCTCAAAGGGTTCTCGAGATATCGTGTGGAAACGAAAGCGTTACAGACAGACAGAAAGACGGACGGACGGACAGAGGGACGGAC
>NW_026931287.1:0-46198 GCF_032062105.1 Saccostrea cuccullata | reverse complement strand
TTCAGGCTATGGTACACATTTCTGCTTAAAATTAAGAAAATATTGAATAATTAATCTCATTTCACTAATAAAGTAACAGAGCTCAAAACTCAAAGAAAGCTCTCTATTAGAATAATTAATTTGTTTACCCTGATTTTTTTGTCTTAAATTATAGCAACCAATGCTTGAAGTATCTTATAGGCATGATAAATGTATTGGTCATCTGTTTTTTCACCGAGATATGGGGTAAAACATACAGGTACCCCCATCGCAGTTCAATAGCTCAAGCCTTTTATGTTGACAAAGATATTTATAAATCAGCTAAAAAGTGAAATATTCTTTTTAAGAACAATTTTTTAATTATTTACACACCCTTTCCTAACCACAAACATAAATTTTATTCTCAATTTAATTCTTTATTTATTATGTACTGTGAACATGTCCACTACTGATGATCTGACTTTCCTGGATGCTTATTACTAGTTATGAAAAAATTATAAGCGATGTCTTTCAAGCAAAGTTATGTCTGAAATTGCAAATACATCATTAGAAACATGTGTTGTTGGTTTTTAATTATAACTGAGTACCTGAGTTCGTATGTAGAAAATTTGCCGTCAAAAACGAAAGTAGGAAAATCCCATCTGCACAGCATACAAATTGTGCACTCAATGTAAATAAAAACAACAAACGAAAAGTTTTATTCAATGACATAATAGCAAATTATTCACCACGTTTTCTGTACATATGTATCGGAAATATCTGAGATGTACCAATGCAATCATAAACGTCTAATATCAATGTAACCTCCTAGGCAAAAAATATACCGCATCTGAAAAGCATGTCCGGCATTTGACCTCGCGCTTATGTTTTAAATCTATTCAATTTTCTGCTACATGCTGTATGAATCTCAATCCTTGCACAAAAATACCCTCAATTATCTTTATACACCCCTCCAACATTTCTGTAGACGTTGTTTACATTTTTGCTAATGTTATGTACCATAATTTTTAAACCGAAAACGGTAATTCCGGCTTCCGGTTTGACACGAGTAGCCCCCTACTTTAATTCAAGCTATATAGTAATATAGTGAAATTATTTCCTTGTGTGAGACCTAAAGAGGGACAGGTAACTCTCATTTTCACTAAAATTTCTCTGATTTCAGGAGTTATATCCCCTTGAAAAGATCAATAATGGCGGATAAACAATGTGGCATGCAGTCTGGTCACCAACGGACAGTTCTGACACTGTATACCTGTATTTCTACCAATTACCTCAGTAACCTTTGTTGTGTTCATCACACAGGTAAGAAAAACAAGATTTTTAATTCAAAAAATTTTAATGAGCAAAATAATAAAGAATATAACATTTTTACATGTACAGACTCTCTCGTAGAAGAAAATGTCACGTTTTACATATATACAATAATACATTATTCACATGTCCACATTTTCCCCATTTACACAGTTGAAAATAATCAATGCATAATCTGATAATGAACCCTAAAAACAATTATTACATGTAAGATAGTTCACAAAATATATTTTTAAATACAAATTTTATACATTTGAAATGCATGTACATATCATCAATGCCCCCCCCCCCGCCCTCCCTTCACAGTCTTACAATTTCCTTTTTAATTTTGGATCTGTTAATGATTTACTGTAAGTGTCTTTAGATTTTTTATCGTACAGCTGATATCTTTTAGATCTATAGAATTTTCTTTGAAATTTATATTTTAACAGTTTTTGTTTCATTTTAAAGTAATTTTGTCTATTTTGTTGTTGTTTTAGATGATGGACCACTCTACTTCCTTTGACAACAGGTGCCCCTACAGATTCACAAAGTTCCAGTGTTGAGTTTCCATGACCCCTATTAAGTGAGTGCACAACTTTATGTATTCTACTTTCAAAATTCCTACTACTTGTAATACATTTTGGATTTGATTTTAAATATGCCCTATTTACAGATTCAGATTTTTGTGTACAAGCATGATATTTGATTCTATCAAGATTACTTTGTCCTAAAGTCAAATTTATGCAGTCTTTTAACTAACATGTCTTTTTCTGTCATGTTTAATTCAAAGTCACTAGGCAACACTGAAGATTTCCAAAATTACTTTTCAGTCCACGACAGGAAAAGGAATAGAGTTGACAGGACTTCCCGCACTGTCCCTGGTAGCAGTTTATGAGGGAACCAACCGCAGTAGACACAGCACGCTTCATCAAAGGTAAGTCGCCTGAGTAGTGTTTGTAGCAATTCTCGTACTCTGTCCTGCATCGAAGCTTCAGGTCCAAGGCAAATCTTCTCTGCATGGATTTTCTTGTGGCCTTGGTTCTTCCCGGAAACATGTGACTGCTGAATGAAGCCTTAGCAGTCTGTTTTCTTTGAGAGTCAAAGAAGTGACGCAAGTCCTTAAGGTTTTCAATCACATGTCCTTGTTAGCTCTACTGGTCAGAGACCAGAAGAGCTTATGCGATGGTAATGCGTCCGTCGTCCGTCCGTCTGTCTGTCTGTCTGTCTGTCTGTCTGTCTGTCCGTCTGTCTGTCTGTCTGTAAACAATTTTTCAAAATGCTACTCCTCCTACAGTTTTGGTCTGATTTCAATATAACTTGGCACACAAGTAGACTACACTAAGATACATAATTCTGTGTATCGGTTTTTGATTTCGATGAACGGTGTTGCCGTGGTTACTAAAAATAGAAATTTCTGTGAAATTCTTTCAAAATGCTACTCCTCCTACAGTTTTGGTCTGATTTCAAAATAAGTTGGCACAAAAGTAGACTACATTAAGATACATAATTCTGTGTAGCGGTTTTTGATTTCGATGAATGGTGTTGCCATGGTTATTAAAAATAGAAATTTCTGTAAAATTCTTTCAAAATGCTACTCCTCCTACAGTTTTGGTCTGATTTCAATATAACTTGGCACACAAGTAGACTACATTAAGATACATAATTCTATTTATCGGTTTTTGATTTCGATGAAAGGTGTTGCTGTGGTTACTAAAAATAGAAATTTCTGTGAAATTCTTTCACAATGCTACTCCTCCTACAGTTTTGGTGTGATTTCAATGTACAGTACAGCTCACGAGTTTTCCGCATAAAACACGGGGCACCGTGGACCGAGAACCCACGCTTTAGCGTGGGCCTTGAAAATAGTCGGCACCTTTGAAGTAGCGGTTTCAGCGCTCCGTGTAGCACGGTGTGTCCACGGTGCACCACGGTGTGTCCACAGAGTGTTGCGGTGTGTCTCCACCGTGTCGCACGGAGTTTATGACCAAGAAATCTTACTATTTTTTAAACTCACGAACATGTGTTACAAATTATAGTTTTATTTTAATATTTGAAATTAAAATAAATCAAAACTTAGTAACTCTTTCCACTAATGTAATCTTGCTTGGAACACACATGTCAATCACGTGTGAAAGTTCTACTTTCGTTTTAGAATCGGGTCAATTATTAGTACATTCTGCCATAGGGATATCGTACGGCATTCCTTTTGTAAGATTTGAGACTCGCAGATCTGTAATTTGCTGGTGTGTAAAAAAAAAATGGGATTGGTGAATCAGACGACAAGAGAGCTACAGACTACAGTGCCACTTATTAATAAAAAGTGTATAATTACTGCCCGCAATAAACATGATAAATGTACTAATAATTGATCCGATTCTAAAATGAAGTAGAACTTTTACACGTGATTGACATGTGCGGTCAAGAAAAACAAGCACAATAAAATATTGTCGATTGATTTCAGATTCTCATTTCTTTTTAATACTAGCGAGCTTCAGACCTGCACCTTATACACCGGACACACTACTAAGTCAAAAACGTACTGACATTCCCATTTTTTACTGACAAACTTAGAAAATTACTGACAATGTGCTGTCGTTACTGTAAAACTTAGACAATTACTGACCTTTTTACTGTCGGTACTGATAAACTTAGAAAAGTGCTGACAATCTTAGTCGGTGCTGAAAAACTTAGACAATTACTGACCCGTTTACTGTCTTATTGTTCTCGCTCTCCGGGAGGCTGCAGTGGTGTGGAATTGATTGAATCGATTTTTTAAATTTTATATTTTAACATAGATTATTATTTTATTTATTTGTTTTTTCATATAATTTTTAACTATGTCCAGGTGATGTCTTTGAAAAAAAAGAAGCTTATTTGATCGATTTATAGAAAATTGTTTTGAAAAAAAAAATATTTTCAAGAGAATGGATAAAATTTCAAAACCTTCAAAAAGATCAGCAATTAAAAAAAATAAAAATCTTCGTTTAGTATTGAGATATGAAATTTATAGAGGTCTTTTCCTTTTTATAATAAAACAATGTTATTACATGACATGCAATTTTTTGAAATTAACATTGACTCCCTGACTTTCTTTAATATTAATTTAAAGAATTAAACTGTTAGGCTAGATGTGTTTTATTCAATTTCAATTTGATTTATTCAAATAAGTTTGAAAAATTATAATAAACTCATAGCGCGCGGTGAGGCCCTGGGTGCCCTCTTTTGAGGAAAGGCGTTTGTTAAAGTTTTCATATTGTGTTAATTTTTTGATTATGTGGGGGGCGCCCGCATTTGTTTTTGTGCAATCAAACGTACCCGAATCCAAGCATTTGCAAGAAGAAACCACTGGACAATTAAAAGACAGACGGGGGATTTAAATATTTTCTTTATTTATTTATTGGGCAGGGGGAGGGGTGCCTGGATTGATCATTGATCCTTTGACATTCATTGATTTAGTTACTGTCCGCATTATTCTTTTGAAATAATGTACATCTTTTAGCTGATTCTCGAATCTGGATTTTCTGGAACCCCACCTGAAAGTGTTATTTTAATTCAAATATATGTAAAACTATGACCTTTTATATAATCATCATTTGTCTAATGCATACTCCTGAAACAAAACTTTGATAGAAATTAATATCAATGTTCTTTCCAATTAGAGTATCGGTAGACGTTCACATGGATCTAGTTTCTTTTCAAATTAAAATGGGGGGGGGGGGGGTACGTGCGAATTAAATGTAGAACGATGAACACGTCCTTATTTATTTTACTTAAGTAGAACACACAATTTATACTGTCGTGTTTAGTTTGTAATCATTTTTATATGTTTAGGAAAAAAATTAATAAATTTAATTAAAGTAAACATAATAAATTAACTTAATAAATCGACATTTCATAGCTTTGTTCGGTATCGAAACCAGTATCATGATTTTACAGTAACACTGTGCTTCTTATTTGTCAAAAATTATTCAAGTCGTTTAGCTGGTATCCAGCCGAATTACATAATCATTCAACATACAATCGTAAACTTGGTGAAGCACCTGTGTTTAAAAGAAATTGTCTGAGGCGATCCGAGTGTGTACGGTAGCGGGTAAAGAGGACAATAGGTGTCACTGCAGCATTACACAGAAGACCATTCGCCGGATTTCACTGGAAGTTAGTTACGCAACATTACGGCGACAGGTAGACTCTTCTTCAAGACAGACTGAATTTGAGAAATTCAACACCAACACATCCGTAATATGCAATCTACAAACCTTCAACTTCTTCTTACATTAAATAAATATATTTTTTTAATATACCGACGTAAGAAAAAATTAACTATTAATGAAAAAAGAAGATTGATGTAAAAACCAACCGTGGAAAGGCACAAATTGTTTAAAGATGTAAGCAAAAATAAATATGAGAAGGGATACATTACATCCAAAGTTTTGTAAAAATTACTGATTCCTTATATTTTTTGTCAAGTCGTGATAGTGTGTGTGTGGTGGGACAGTTGAGTGAGGAACTTGTTTGATTATCAAATCAAGTAAAAAATATATTTCATAGTTTATTTCCTCAACTTTTTATCAATAATTAAGAATAAAAATCAAACAAAATTTATATGCAGAATATTATGACAGTAAAAAAAAAACAGCTGGAGTTTAAAAATATTTTAAACTTTGCCTTGGTCGATATTGATTTTTTGGAGAGAGAGAGAGAGAGAAGAGAGAAAAAGAAAGAGAGGAGTGAGCGAAAGAGAGAGATGAATGGTTACTCAACACGGAAGATAATGGGCACCTACAGTTAGCGAATAATCTTACTCTTATGAAAAGGAAAGATGTTAATGAAACATAAATCAAATTAATAATGATTACGGGTATAAATTGATCAAATGGACAAAGAAATTTGCATCATTCACAAAACTTGCACATTTTTATAAAATTCATATTTAAGTACCGGTGTACTATATACTTTTTCGTGTAACGTGTGTGTAAGGGGGGGGGGTTATACATGTATGCTAGAGGGTTCGGAATAAATATTTTTGAGCACTGGTTCGACTGACTAATGACTTCCAATTTCACTACTTCGTAAAATAGTTTACCAGACAAGTCCACCCTCTACCTTTTTATTACGTTAACATCATAACACCCCCTACGCCTACCTCCTTTAATGAGATGAAATTTAATTTCAGCACATAAAATTAAATTAATTCCAATTCACCGATAGCTACAGGAGGAAATTGGAAGTTATGAAACATGTTATATTTTTGTTAAAATTGAATCATGATTAAAAAAATACTTTAAAATTAAGTTCAAAAACTAATAAATAGTGATCCAACCCCCTCGGCAAATTGAGGGGGGGGGGGGGGCTAAACCTACGAAGCAATATTCAATGTCTCTTCTAAGTATATATTTGGGAAAAAAGTGGGGGGACCCCCCCCCCCCCCCGGTTCCGACGCCTATGTCATATTTTCATAATCGACAAAAAAAAAACTTGCAACTAATGCATGGTCAAACACTGATTCACAACCAACGAATACTCAGTGAGATATTTTAGTAGTAATGTTTTAATATTTTCCTGCGTAAGGTGTTTATTAAATACATGTATACAGCATAGGTGTCGGGACCTGGGGCTAAGAGTGGGAAGGTCATGGCCAAGAGGAAATAACAGTATTCCTTTTGTGGTCTTAGATTTTTTGCGTTTATTCCTTGTTTATGTGGACTTTTTGTATGTAGATTATGATTATTTACTTCAATGTATTTTTCACATTACTTTTTGGGGAAAACTGCGTAAAATTTGATAATTCCATCGCGACCAAGTAGCAAAGCAGCGTGGCATGTGCATCTACACTCGTCGGACCTCTATAGCATAATACATTTATTTAATATTTGTTAAGATGGGTTGTATAGGGAGTAACGTTGATGAACGGGATATATGGTGGACAATGCCTTTCTACAAGAAGTGTTCAGATCCATGACCGATATATATACCTCAGTTGATTGACAGGTGGAGCACGTGGATGTAAATTAAGAAATTGGAAATTTAATTGTTTCGGGTTTTCAAGGTTAATTTTCACGATTTTGTTATCTGTTCAGAAATCCAGTTTTTACCGGTGAAGTAGTGTTCTACAGAAATCATTTAATAAATCTTGTTAAATTACACGTAAAATCGAACAAAATATGTAAATCGAATTTTCTTGATAGTGATAAATTAATAGTGAAGAATTACAAGTACGTTTAATTACATTAAAAAAATTTACCGGCAGACCGTGTATGTTCTTATCTGTAAATAAGCATTATTTTTTCACAATTCAAAAAGAATTGTTTCTACATATCTTGAACTAAGTATCGAAAATACAATCTGTTTATAATCTAAATATTTTTTAAGTTGCTGCAGCATGTATCGTTTACTCATTATTTGGTTTTTTTATGAATGAAAAGCAGTACATGTTGATGTCAATTGGACAACCATTGTGTTTTTATTACACACAGGCCAAAGACACTCGTTTTAAAAAGGTCATTATAAATCTCTACATATTGAAAGAGTTATTGCCACGATAAAATTATTTGAGAAAATTATTTTGAGAACTCTGAAGATTTAATAGCGTTTTCATATTTCAGGCAAACGGACTACTATTTAATCTTGAAAAAAAAATAGGAAACTAAAGGTTTGTTTCATTAAATAGACTTAAAAGCAGAATTGCAACATCGTTACCTATTCCTTCATCTAAAATTTACATGCATGTTTTAACTTCTAAACATTAAAAGCGATATATTTCTAACTTTCTTTAATAGACACGGTGTAACACGGGCACCGACACGGTGCAACACGGAGGGTATAATGGACGAGCTTCCTGGACACGGAGGGACACGGTGGACTTCTTGTATATTGAGAATATACACACACCGTGGCACACCGTGTACACGGTGTAACACAGAGCATTTCACGCGGTGTTTCTTCCACCGGGCGTTGCGGAAAACTCGTGAGCTGTACTGTAACTTGGCACACAAGTAGACTACAATAAGGTACATAATTCTGTGCATTGGTTTTTTAGCTCTACTGGTCAGAGACCAGAAGAGCTTATGCGATAGTAATGCGTCCGTCGTCCGTCCGTCTGTCTGTCTGTCCGTCTGTCTGTCTGTCTGTAAACAATTTTTCAAAATGCTACTCCTCCTACAGTTTTGGTCTGATTTCAATATAACTTCGCACACAAGTAGACTACACTAAGATACATAATTTTGTGCATCGGTTTTTGATTTCGATGAACGGTGTTGCCGTGGTTACTAAAAATAGAAATTTCTGTGAAATTCTTTCAAAATGCTACTCCTCCTACAGTTTTGGTCTGATTTCAATATAACTTGGCACAAAAGTAGACTACACTAAGATACATAATTCTGTGCATCGGTTTTTGATTTCGATGAACGGTGTTGCCGTGGTTACTAAAAATAGAAATTTCTTTGAAATTCTTTCAAAATGCTACTCCTCCTACAGTTTTGGTCCAATTTCAATATTACTTGGCACACAAGTAGACTACACTAAAATACATAATTCTGTGCATCGGTTTTTGATTTCGATGAACGGTGTTGCCGTGGTTACTAAAAATAGAAATTTCTTTGAAATTCTTTCAAAATGCTCTCCTCCTACAGATTTGGTCTGATTTCAGTATAACTTGGCCACAAGTAGACTACACTAAGATACATAATTCTGTGCATCGGTTTTTGATTTCGATAAACGGTGTTGCCGTGGTTACTAAAAATAGAAATTTCTGTGAAATTCTTTCAAAATGCTACTCTTCCTACAGTTTTGGTCCAATTTCATTATAACTTGGCACACAAGTAGACTACACTAAGATACATAATTCTGTGCATCGGTTTTTGATTTCGATGAACGGTGTTGCCGTGGTTACTAAAAATAGAAATTTCTTTGAAATTCTTTCAAAATGCTACTCTTCCTACAGATTTGGTCCGATTTCAGTATAACTTGGCACACAAGTAGACTACACTAAGATACATAATTCAATGCATCGGTTTTTGATTTCGATAAACGGTGTTGCCGTGGTTACTAAAAATAGAAATTTCTGTGAAATTCTTTCAAAATGCTACTCCTCCTACAGTTTTGGTCTGATTTTGATATAACTTGGCATACAAGTAGACTACACTAAGATACATAATTCTGTGCATCGGTTTTTGATTTCAATGAACAATGTTGCCATAGTTACTAAAAACAGAAATTTCTGTGAAATTCTTTCAAAATGCTACTCCTCCTGCAGTTTTGGTCTGATTTCAGTATAACTTGGCACACAAGTAGACTATACTAAGATACATAATTCTGTGCATTGGTTTTTATTTTGATGAGTGGCAAGGATCATTTTTCTATTTATTGCTGATTTAATGTCTCAAGTCCCAACTGCTACTTTTCTCTTCCTTTGTTTTAAGTATAAACCAGTAGAGCTACAGTCTCGACAGAGACTTCTGGTTACTTCAATGAACGGTGTTGCCACATTTACTAAAAATAGAAATTTCTGTTATATACTCTCAAAATGCTACTCCAAATACAGTTTTAGTCTGATTATAATATAATGTGGCATGCAAGTAGACTACACTAAGAACATAATGAGACTTAATCAAGGATCATATTATCCTATTTATTGCTGTTGTAAAGTTTCAATTCCCAACTGCTTAAGTACTTTTCTCTTCCTTTGCTATATAATAAGTACAAACCAGTAGAGCTTCAGTCTCGACAGAGACTTCTGGTTTTTCAGATGCACCAGATGCAGCGGCACTGTCTCCATCACTTGTGAAATGGGATATGACTAGTGGCCGGTCATCATTTTGTAACTCACCAACACAATTAGCGGCCAATCGCTTCTCGTCTCCAATGGTGGTCTCCGGATGAATGGTTGCAGTGCAGTCTTCGTGTCCTTGGCAGGTAACTTCTTTTCCTTTGCTTCGTAGGTGTGCGCCTTTCTTGCATAGTTTATTCCCACAGAAAACTGCTACCACATTCTTCCTCTGAGTTACATTTTCACTTACGGTATACGTCACTTGGGTGGCAGCTTGGAATGGGGTTTTCCCAATTGCACTGAAGGTGGCATTATTGTACCGAGCATCTCCTTCCCCTCTGATGGGGGTATCCGGAAGTCCACATTTTTAGCTCTACTGGTCAGAGACCAGAAGAGCTTATGCGATAGTAATGCGTCCGGCGTCCGTCCGTCTGTCCGTCTGTCTGTCTGTCCGTCTATCTGTAAACAATTTTTCAAAATGCTACTCCTCCTACAGTTTTGGTCTAATTTCAATATAACTTGGCACACAAGTAGACTACACTAAGATACATAATTCTGTGTATCGAATTTTAATTTTGATGAACTGTGTTGCCGTGGTTACTTAAAATAGAAATGTCTGTAAAATTGTTTCAAAATGCTACTCCTCCTACAGTTTTGGTCTGATTTCAGTATAACTTGGCACACGAGTAGACTAAACTAAGATACATAATTCTGTGTATTGGTTTTTGATTTCAATGAAAGGTGTTGCAGTGGTTACTAAAAATAGAAATTTCTGTGAAATTCTTTCAAAATGCTACTCCTCCTACAGTTTTGATCTGATTTCAGTATAAGTTGGCAAACAAGTAGAATACACTAAGATACATAATTCTGTGTATTGGTTTTTTATTTCGATGAACGGTGTTGCCATGGTTACTAAAAATAGAAATTTCTGTGAATTTCCTATAATACTCTACTCCTCTTACAGTTTTGGTCTGATTTCAGTTATACTTGACACACAAGTAGAGTACACTAAGATACATCATTCTATATATCAATTTTGATTTCAATGTTGTTGTGGTTACTTAAAATAGAAATTTCTGTAAAATTGATTCAAAATGCTACTCCTCCTACAGTTTTGGTCTGATTTCAATATAACTTGGCACACAAGTAGACTACACTAAGATACATAATTCTGTGTATCGGTTTTTGATTTCGATGAAAGGTGTTGCTGTGGTTACTAAAAATAGAAATTTCTGTGAAATTCTTTCAAAATGCTACTCCTCCTACAGTTTTGGTCTGATTTCAGTATAACTTGGCAAACAAGTAGAATACACCAAGATACATAATTCTGTATATCGGTTTTTGATTTCGATGAATGGTGTTGTCATGGTTACTAAAATTAGAAATATCTTTAAAATTGTTTCAAAATGCTACTCCTCCTACAGTTTTGGTCTGATTTCAATATAACTTGGCACACAAGTAGAATACACTAAGATACATAATCCTGTGTATCGAATTGTAATTTTGATGTACTGTGTTGCCGTGGTTACTTAAAATAGAAATGTCTGTAAAATTGTTTCAAAATGCTACTCCTCCTACAGTTTTGGTCTGATTTCAGTATAACTTGGCACACAAGTAGACTACACTAAGAACATAAAGAGACTTTATCAACGATCATTATTCTATTTAATGCTGTTTATAAAGTTTCAAATCCCAGCTGCTTAAGTACTTTCTCTTCCTTTGCTATAAGTTCAAACCAGTAGAGCTTCAGTCTCGACAGAGACTTCTGGTTCATTAAGTTCTTGAATATTCTGCCGAATTTTCTTCATACTGTTTTTATTTACATTGGTTATAATTTTCCCCACTTTGTTGCAGGTCTGTTGCATGTTGGTGGCTGACGCTGGTTTAATATATGCACCAAGAAGCATACTACACATACCCTCTGTTGTAAGACTGGTACCCAGGTGACCGACAGCCATGGCCACATTCAGCTGTGCAGCTCTTCATCCCCTGCCAGATCTTCTCACCTCTTCGTAAAGCTTTTCTCGGTGACTGGCATAGTGGCACTTCTTACATCGAATGTAAAGGATCCGTGCAAGGCCTCGTTTTTCCTCCCCATGCTGATTCCAGTCCAGTTGACCATCACAGTCTGGAAAATTCTGTGAGTGTTCTTTAAATGCATTGTTCCACAATTTAGCAGTCTTTTCTTGGTGAAGTACTTTGTATAATTTTGAATTTGGGTCATCTGACACAGATTCCATGTAGGTGTCCACTGGCTGGACCTCACTTGGCCTGGGTCGTAAAAACTTCATCTCGCTGCTTCGGCTCTTGGCATCTATAACTGCAAACACTCCATTTTTCTGTGGCTGTACAATGTCCTGAAATTCTTCTTTACTTAGTCTTCTTATGGGAACCAGAGATTGGACTAGGCTGGTGGTCCCTATTTTCTTCTGGCCTTTGTTGTGAGGAATACTTCCTTTTTTAGGTCACCTGAGTAAACTCAGGTGACCTATTGCTATCTGTTTTCGTCCGTCGTCGTGCGTTGTGCATTGTCCGTTAACATTTGAACATTTTCAGCTTCTTCTCTGCAACCACTGAACCAATTTCAACCAAATTTGGCACAAAGCATCTATGGGTGAAGGGGAATAAAAATTGTGAATTTCATGATCCCTGCCCCCCTGGGGCCTTAGGGGTGGGGCCAAAACCACTAAAATTAATGCAATCTTTAAAAATCTTCTTCTTTACTCCTGGACATCAAGCAGTCAAACTGTTTGCATGATTGTAACAAGCAATGAGTCCTCTACCAAAATTGTGAAATTCATGGCCTTGGGGTCAGGGGTTCTAGTGCTAGGGTGGGGCTAAATAAGTAGGTATTGAAAATGCATTATTTCTTTGAAAATCTTCTTCTCTGCTCCTGGGTATTAAATTTATAAACCAACTAAGTACATAGTTATGATGAGCAAGAGTACTTCTACCAAAATTGTGAATTTTATGGCCCCGGGGTCAGGGGTTCTTGTTTTAGGGTGGGGCCCTAATGATTATATATATTGTGAAATGCATGATTTCTTTGAACATCTTATCCTTTGCTCCTGGTTAATATGCTAATGATCTAATTTTATATTTAAGGCCAGTATTTATTTTATTTTCATTTTTACAAACCCTCCGCTCAAGGTTTTGAATTTTCAGAAAAAAATAAAAATATTTTTTTTTCCAATGTCAAATTTGAGTCGGGATCGCGATTTCAATTTTACGATCTCGCACTTCCGGTTTTACGATGAAACAGCGGGTAAATAAAGCTAGATCTGACAAGACAGCTTGGTGTAGTGTAAAATTCATCGATACGAGTGCCATTCAAAACGTTTCACCCGTTCGAAGGACAAATAAAATGCTGACGACTTTGTTGCACAATGACATGCTGGTGAGATAATTAAAGTATGTATTCGTTTCAAAAGTTACTGTCTGTAAATTATTTTCCTCCCCCAGGTTTTAAACTGCTCGTGGTAGCTATTGCATATTGCCAGCGACATTGTTTAGGTCTCTGTTATAGCTTACAGTCTAAGCATCATTCTTCAGAAAAGGGTTGCTTATGCAATAATGAATAAAACTATGGGAGAAGTGAAGTCCATTTGAGGAAGAAATAAACAATAACCTGAAGAAATAAAAAAGAAATTCAACTATTAAAAGGCAAGAATATGCAAGAATATACAATTACAATGTATATACAGGCATGTAGTATCATTTGTATCAGCCAGAAAAATTATTTTACACTTAATTGAAAAAATGTTCACCCTACTCCCTAATACTCCCTGTCTGTTTTACAATAGGAATTATAACTTTAGGGTTCAAGTAACTTTTAGAACAATGTCTACACATTCACCTAACACATATGAAAAAAATGAAGATATATTGAAAGACTTTTAAAGAATTGATTTTTAGCTCTACTGGTCAGAGACCAGAAGAGCTTATGCGATGGTAATGCTTCCGTCGTCCGTCCATCTGTCTGTCTGTCCGTCTGTCTGTCTGTAAACAATTTTTCAAAATGCTACTCCTCCTACAGTTTTGGTCTGATTTCAATATAACTTGGCACACAAGTAGACTACACTAAGATACATAATTCTGTATATCGGTTTTTGATTTCAATGAACGGTGTTGCCGTGGTTACTAAAAATAGAAATTTCTGTGAAATTCTTTCAAAATGTTACTCCTCCTACAGTTTTGGTCTGATTTCAATATAACTAGGCACACAAGTAGACTACACTAAGATACATAATTCTGTGTATCGGTTTTTGATTTCGATGAACGGTGTTGCCGTGGTTACTAAAAATAGAAATTTCTGTGAAATTCTTTCAAAATGCTACTCCTCCTACAGTTTTGGTCTGATTTCAATATAACTTGGCACACAAGTAGACTACACTAAGATACATAATTCTGTGTATCGGTTTTTGATTTCAATGAACAGTGTTGCTGTGGTTACTAAAAATAGAAATTTCTGTGAAATTCTTTCAAAATGCTACTCCTCCTACAGTTTTGGTCTGATTTCAATATAACATGGCACACAAGTAGACTACACTAAGATACATAATTCTGTGTATCGGTTTTTGATTTCGATGAACGGTGTTGCCGTGGTTACTAAAAATAGAAATTTCTGTGAAATTCTTTCAAAATGCTACTCCTCCTACAGTTTTGGTCTGATTTCAATATAACTTGGCACACAAGTAGACTACACTAAGATACATAATTCTGTGTATCGGTTTTTGATTTCGATGAACGGTGTTGCCGTGGTTACTAAAAATAGAAATTTCTGTGAAATTCTTTCAAAATGCTACACCTCCTACAGTTTTGGTCTGATTTCAATATAACTTGGCACACAAGTAGACTACACTAAGGTACATAATTCTGTATATTAGTTTTTCACTTCAATGAATGGTGTTGCCATGGTTACTAAAAATAGAAATTTCTGTCAAATACTCTCAAAATGCTACTCCAAATAGTCTGGTTATAATATAATGTGGCATGCAAGTAGACTACACTAAGAACATAAAGAGACTTAATCAAGGATCATTATTCTATTCTATTTATTGCTGTTGAAAAGTTTCAATTTCCAACTGCTTAAGTGCTTTTCTCTTCCTTTGCTATAAGTACAAACCAGTAGAGCTTCAGTCTCGACAGAGACTTCTGGTTGTGTAATTACGCGAGAAGGTATGCTAGCGAAAATTTCATTCTCGTGTATGATAGAATCCCGTAAGATTATATAGAGCAATGACCACAAATCGCGAAAATTTTATCTCGATAATAAAGAGTCAATGACTATCTCACAAAAATAAGTTTCACGAAAAATAAGTGATCTAGAGTACAAGGATGAGAATATGTTGTAGATAAAAATTGTTCAAGGCATCACCCTGGGGACAAAAGATATGGTCTTAAGGTGCTGCTATAATGTTGACAAAAAGTTATGTTTTTGTTAAAACTTGGATATTTTGCTTACTCTAGGCCTACAAGGACTAGGGATATTAAATCTTGTCAAGGCAAGACAAAAATAGGGTGGGTCATTAAAAACTTCTTATGCGTGGTTAGGACGGGGTCATAATGGGGAATCCCTGAGTTTTACATTGAAATATGTAGAAAAAATCTTTTTAAAATCTTCTTCTGAAGAACCATGTCACCTCCGTGGTGCAGTGGTTAGAGCGTCTGCTTTAGAGTCGCAAAGTAAGGAGTCATCCCTACCTCGCAGGTACGAATCCCACTGTGGGATGTAGAGACAGGTTCTTCGGATAAGACCATATAAGCCAGGGTCCTGTGTCACAGTATACACTGTCTTATTTAATGACTACGAGGTAAACAGTCAAATTGTTGTCCCGAGGTAGTGGGGGAGACCTGGGAAACTGTTGCCCGAGGCCGAAGGCCGAGGGCAACAGTTTTCCAGGTCTCCCCCACTACCGAGGGACAACAGTTTGACTGTTTCACCGAGTAGTCATTGAATAAGTGTTTTATTACCTAACCTACTATATAATTAATTAAATTGGAATAAAAACACACAAACAATCAATAAAAAGTTTTCACAACTGTTTATTCAAATACTTGTCTATTAATTAGCTGAACACAAAATATAAAGATTAAATCAATATTTTTAATTTAAAGTAATACTTAATAAATTGACTGTTTGTGTGTTTTATTTAAATGTGATTAATTATAGAGCAGGTAAATAGTGATGTCGTGATCATCAAAATGCTTGAATATCACGATGACGCTTTAAACAGGCAACATTTCATTCTGTGGACCGGTCAACAGTTCACTGTTTCATGATCACACAAAAACATAAAGTAAACCGTGAAACAGTTCAAAATGCCTAATTATAATTTATATAGTAATTTAGGTAATAATAGGCGCTAGCACATTTCCTCACTGCTCAATGGCCTTAAGTGCAGAGTATAGGACAAAACTTGAGATCTCCATCGACAAGTGGTAGCATCTACATATGAATGAAAAATTCTTGAGAGGGATAATGAAAAATTCTTGAGAGGGATGTTTAAAACAGCATACAATCAATCATCTCAAAAACCAATGGACCAGAAAATCTGAAACTTACAAGTATGTGGAAGCATCCTTGGGTAGAGTAGATTCTTAATTGTTCAAATCATGGCCCCAGGGCGTACATGTAGGGTGGGGCCACAATAGCTATTGCAAGGTGAAAACTGTGGCCCATGGGCCTCTTGTTGCGTTTTGTAGCCCACCTTCATTGAAAAAATCAATCTTTTTTTTTTAAAAGTTGCTTTATTCTCGATGCATTTAATATTTTAATTTAGGTCAAACACTTGGCCCATCAGCGAGTCGTACAGGTGGCCTGTGGTAGTCGGGACGCCCAGACCCTGGCCCTCACAGACGAGGGCTACGTCTACTCCTGGGGGGACGGGGACTTTGGAAAACTGGGTCGAGGGGGGAGTGAGGGATGTAATGTCCCTCACGAAGTGGAGAGACTGAGGGATCAGAAGGTGTGTCAGATTGAGTGTGGTGCCCAGTTCTCATTGGCTCTGACCAAGTCTGGACAAGTGTGGACATGGTGAGCATTTATTCCATAATGAATAATTATATACATGTACTAGATATGGCTTACCTTTGAATTGCATGTGTCTGTGCTTGATAAAGAATGAAATGATTCCATTGCCTTTTACCAATCAGTTTTTCAAAGGAATCATACCTACTGGTAAATTAATTTTGCAGCAGCTTAAGATTTATCAGGTCACAGAAATCGAAGAGGAATGATAAAATAATAAATTGATGCGCTTCAATTCATGTTTTTAGGGGCAAAGGTGACTATTTTCGATTGGGTCATGGAACTGATGCTCATGTAAGGAAGCCTCAGATTGTGGAGGGACTGAAGGGGAAGAAGATCGTCCATGTAGCTGTGGGGGCACTCCACTGTCTGGCTATCACTGACACGGGGCAGGTGAGTCAAATGTACTCAAGTTTTACAGACCTGTGGGAGATATTTTTAAAATATATAATGTAAACTTGGTTGAATTTTACATTGAAGATAAGTAAACGTACATGTACATCCACAGCTTGTTAATCACTGTTCAGTCATGTTGTGTCAAGAACCAGGATTAGATGGATGGAAGTTTACTGCCCTAATAGTTTTAATATTTTGAAATACAATAATTGAAGGATCTGAAATTGTTTAACATTCTCACTATGAATTTTTTGTCTAGGTGTATGCTTGGGGAGATAATGACCACGGACAGCAAGGAAATGGAACCACCACAGTTAACAGAAAGCCAGCCCTGGTGGTGCTTGAGGGGTACAAGATCAGTAAGGTAGCGTGTGGTTCCTCCCACAGCATTGCCTGGGCCACCACAGACATGTCTGTTCCCACCACCCACGAGCCGGTACTGTTCTCCACCTCCAGGGATCCCTTGGGGGCAACACTCCTGGGTAAGGATTAGGATTACAATTCATTCCTGTTTTATGAAGATTTGACTAATATTAGGGGGGGGGAGGTACAGCAGAAAATGAGGGGCATTCAAGATGATTTTTTTTAATTTCTTGTGCATTTCTTTTATAAAATAAATGTTTTTTTTCCCTGTTGATTGATAAAGGTGTGAACGAGAGCAATGCAGAGGAGAACTCGGTATCTACAGCTGCCTCCCAAAATTCAACTTCCAAAACTGTACGTCCATCTCTGTCCAAAATCATTCTATCACAGGACACAGACACCAGTAAACAGCAGGCCCTGGGTTATATTCTGACCGCTCTACAGATTCTCTACTCCAGGTAAAGGCTTTCTGGTCTTTCTGAATTTATCTTTTAAATAGCCTTGATTATAAAAAAGGGAAGTACAGTTGTACAGGTAAACTGGTCAAGATATACTGTGAACTTAATGAATGTCATGAATTAAGTTTATCAATAGACCAAATAAATTGTCTAGCACTGGAACTTCTTTATAAGTGTGTTTTACTGTAAATAGTGGGAGGGCGTGAGGAAGGGCCTGGGAGTAGGCTTGACTCCAAGATGTAAAATGTAATTCACTGAAGTAAAATAAGATACATGTATTATTTCTGCCAAGAATAGTATTTAAACTCATAAGAATTTTCATGTTAAACAGAGATGCAATAGTGAAGTCCCTGGAGACAGATGGCCAGCCTGTGCCAGTTTCACCAGAAATGAAGCCCCTGGGTATGACAGGTTCCCTGGCGGCCAGCACTGATGAGCTCCCTGTGGACAGGGAGGAGAATCTACACAGGGAGGGGATGGACGAGGTGCTGGACCACGCCGACATACAGCTGACAGTGGGGGAGACTGTCACAGAGGCTGTCAGTGGGGTAGGTTTTATATAGAATAAAGAAATGCCATTTGCTCATAAACTGGTTTTACAATTCACTGATAGAAGGAAAAAAATATAATTTAGACATAAACTGGTTCTAACTTGCATTTTTGATATATAGATACTTGTTTATCAGGGTCCTAACCTGAAACTCACTACAAGCAAGTAAAAACATGAACTATAAATTTGCTTGCGACTGAAATATTTCCGAAAAGATGTTGTGTTTGAAAGTTGTGAAACATTTATAATAGAGGTAATAATTTTGTTTCATATTATTTTAGGTGCATTCAGAAATCTCATCATACACAAGCATGCAAAGTCTGGCAGCTTTAGTTCCCATGGAAACAAGCATCATAGCTGAGACCTTGACCTCTGCAGATGAGGTCATGAGTACCATGGAAGCCGGCCCAACAAACTTTCCATCAGGTCTGGATGACTTCACTGCTAGAATGTCAGTTAATGATGCTCGTAATTTGGTAGAACTTCTGAAGCTTGCTGTGGCGTCCAGAATGGGAGAACTGGCTAAAGAGGGACTGTCAGACATCCTTACTAGACTGGCCAAGGCGTATCCTCAGGTACATCTCCCATTGTGTTTCATTGAATAAGTCATTTGTGTGATTTTATGTTACATTGGACAGGTCATCAGATGAGGATTGAATTAATATTCTAATAATTTCCTTTCATATATCTTGAATTAAGCTTTAAAACTGCAATGTTTGAAAAAAATTTTTTTTAAGGCTTTGAGCTGTTTCATGCATATTAGATACCGTATAACTGGTTTTTAATGCGGGTGCAAATTTTTGCGATTGGATCCTGAAATAGGTATATTTATTTTTTGCGATTTTAATTTTTGCGATTTCACTTTGACAATAAAGTCTATTTTTATTGAATTTCATTACTAGACATTTAAACAATAAAGTCTATTTTTATTTTTTATTGAACAAACCAAAGCAATTTAAAATACAGGTGACTCTCGATGGCTTGAACTCTGATTTCGGGAAGTTCTCGATCTCTTGAAGTGAACCCCTGGTCCCGTTTTTTTTCTCTATAGAACTAAGCAATTTTACTCCTGATCTCTCGAACTTCTATTTCTCGAACCAAAACCTGGGCCCCGTTACACATATTTCATTGAATTTCACTCTCTATCTCTCGAAGTTTTGATTGCGTTTCTATACACGCCAATCAAGCGTAAAATAGTTGCAGTCTGGACTTACCTGGAAACAGTGAAGGCCTTGGGCTGTTAATTTATTGGGTGTTTACATAGATGACACTACACCTGTGGGTCGTCCGTGTGTTGTTATAATTAATTGGTTATTATTCACAGGGTAAAATAGAAACAAAGTCACAAGTATTTTGAATTAATTGAAACTGAGACGATAATTCTTTGAAATTAATTTATAGATGTTCGTTTCAGTAAGTTCCCATAGACTATGAACTTTCATTTATGGTTATAGAGAGTTTATATAATCTCAGTATGGGAAATATTACACAAGAAATTCTTTTCTCAAGGACAGAATACCGATTAAGAAAAATCTTGTAAACACTGGTGCAGGACCCGCTCAAGCCGGGGAATAGCCAAACTGACAATTAATTGCTATTCGAGTTTCATATAAATAAATCATGAAATACAATGTAGGAACAAATAAATATTGAATCTTAAGGAATTCGTTTTATTTATTCGAAAAACAATCATTGTTGTTGATATCAAGTAAATTACCTGTAAAATACGATTGAAAACATGCAATGGCATTATTTACATATACTTCCGGTATCTGTAAAAGTAGAACTTCGATGATCGCAACTGAAAATTCTGGATTTTATTTACGTATTTTTTGGGATTGAATTTTTTGCGATTAAGACTTGATCGCAGAATTTCGCAAAAAATAGCACCCCGTAGAAAAATCCAGTTATACGGTATCTTTGAGAACTTGAATACTGCAGACAAATGTTAAATAGTTGAGGCTTCATACTTTTACAATCACTCCTGCAGTTAAAACCTCTTTCCATTCTTTTATAACGTGTAATCATGTTAACTTAAATTCATTATTTTTATTTTAAGGTGGCTGAGATGTTGTTGGAGCTGTGTGTTACAGAGTTTGAGGATGTGGCATCAGATCGAGTCTGTGGGAGGCTACCACAGCCGGTGGTACAGGAGTGTCCCCACCCCTACAGCGATGATACTTCACTTAGTGGCACTGTCAAAATACCAGGTAAATAACTACTTAGTGGGACAGTCAAAATACCAGGTATTACTAAATAACTACTGAGTGGGACAGTCAAAATACCAGGTATTACTAAATAACTACTGAGTGGGACAGTCAAAATACCAGGTATTACTAAATAACTACTGAGTGGGACAGTCAAAATACTAGGTATTACTAAATAACTACTGAGTGGGACAGTCAAAATACTAGGTATTACTAAATAACTACTGAGTGGGACAGTCAAAATACTAGGTAAATAAACTCTGAGTGGCAAGAGTCAAAATACCGGTAAAATAAACAATGAATGGCAAGAGTCAAAATACCAGTAAATAATTAACAGTTAGAAAAAAATTCATATTAAAGCCACCAGAATAATTAAGTGTATGGATAGCATATTTTTTGCTGATAGAGTTATTTAACTATCAGGTTATTTATCTGATTGAATGTACATGTACAGTCTATGTGATTTTAGTAAGACCATATTATAATCCCCTCTTGTAGGAGCTGATTCCTTGCGGGTGGAGTTTGATTGACGTTGTTCTACGGAGATGAGACATGATCCCTTGACAATCTCAGACAGCTGTGGTAGAACCCTGGCTGTTAAATCAGGTAATGACCTCTACTCTTTATGCTTAAAATTTTGAACAACAATGTATGTTTATCCTCGACTTACAAAATCAAATCCCCTCAAACCAGTATTTTTTCCTAAAATCACAAAAAAACTTCAGTTTTGTAGATTATTATAGGCAGATCTATGGGATCTTAAAAATTTATGATTATGTTCCCCAAACGAAGTTGGGGAACATATTGTTTTTACTCTGTTTCTTATTATTATTATTTTTCTTCTCGGGAAAATTTTGTCCGCGAATGATCTTGTAAAGTACACATCCGATTAAGGGGAAACCTTTTTAGGGTGAGTAGGCATGTTATGTAGATTTGCGGAACGAAGGTCATTTTGCGCGCACGTGCTTGCAAGAGCGCGCACGTGCAACACGTGAAATGATCAATATACTTGAAATTGCGGTAACTTTTACATTTTTCGATGTAATGCTTTGATATTTAGAATATATAGACATATTATAAATGAAGATAAGATGATATTGTCAACATGCCATTTTGTGTACACGTGCTTGCAAGAGCGCGCACGAGCAACACGTGAAATGACCGATTTAATTGATATAGGGGTAAATTTTTATCTTTTTGATGAAATGCTTTGAAACTCATAATATAAGGATATAATAGTAGGATAGACAATATTACATGGTCAAAATAGCAAGATCTCACGCGCATGCACGTGTGCTTCGCTCTGATTGGCTGAAACTAAAGTCTCAATATCTTTCTTGTTTTTTTATGAAATCCTTTGAAATTTTGAACATAACCATGCATTAGAATATCCTACAACATGATATATAACAATTTTCATGAAAACACGTGCATGCACGTGCGCTGCAATCTGATTGGCTGAAATTTTAAAAAGCTATAACTCCCTTGGTTTTCAACCAAACAAGATGGGATTTGGAACATAGATAGATATAATGGTCTTCTACAAGAAGGTATGATCATCATGCACATTAATACACGTGCGTGAACGTACGCTGCAATCTGATTGGCTGAAACTTTAATCAGCTAGAACTCCCTTGGTTTTCAACCAAACGGGGTGGCATTTAGAACATAGATAGATGTAATGGACTTCTACAAGAAGGTATGTCACCATGCTCATGTATGCACGTGCGTGCACGTGAAATGAGTAAAATCAAAAATACACGTGAATGAGCGTATTTTTTAATACTTTTGGATTAAATACTTCAATATTTAGTATATTAAAGTATATAGATTGTGTAGACAAGATGATATGGTCATTACGCACATGCATTCACATGCGCACGCGTGCAATGCTAAAATTTGAATGAACTTGGTACCCTTCTGGGTAAACGTTGTAAAAGTCTCAAATGCATAAAGTTTGTCTTATTCATTGAAGCTTTATTGAAGCTTACAGGGAATATGGCACCAAAAGGGAGATGGGGAGCGTTTGGGGAACATCTGTAACGATCCCCGTTACAATTAGCACTAGTTAACTTATTGTTTTTAAGGACGAGAGTGGTCTGATTGGTCCCAGGAGCTGCGGATTGACGGAGATGAACTACGGTGGAAGTTTGTCAGCGATGGCTCCGTTAACGGTTGGGGCTGGTACTTCACCTTGTATCCCATTATGCCTGCTGCTGCTCCCATGGATATGCTATCCGATAGAACGGTTTTGTCTCGTCCATCTATAGACCTGGTCACCTGTCTTTTGGACTTCAAACTGGACATTAATCTGGCCAGGAATATCGTCACCAGACTGGCTGTGACTCTGGCTGCTAATGCTCAGCTTAGTTCACTAGGTTGGTTCCTGTGAATAATTTTCTTTTCAAAACAAGTGTTAGTAAAATTCGAGGTGATTGATGGAAGCATTAAAGTTTTAGTCAAGTTCAACTTCAAGTGATTGAAAAGGTACATTGATAGTTTGTAACTGAGAAAAAAAGTATCTTTCACCTGAGGGTGTATCCTGAATCTAACTCAAAGATATACCGGTAAATAAAAGGTCAAGGTTATGGAGAGAAAAAAAAAGAATTAAGTGATGGAGGAAGTCAATTAATTAGTTCAAACAGTATCTAATTATATTCATTTTCAACATACATTCATGGATATCTAAGTGAAGTAAACATGTCCTGAGGTAATTTGTTTCTTACAGTCATGGAATAATTTGAGTTTCCATTTATTACAGGGTCCAGCCAGAGAATGTGGGCTTTACAGAAACTACGGAAACTGATGACCTCTGACACCTCCGACCAGATCGTCAATGTCAACACATTACTGGCCAGTCCCACTGTAGAGACGGCGGAGCCTGACCTGACACCTCGATCTTCTACAGCAGTAAGTTAACCCATCTAATCCAACATGCACTGGGAGACAAAATATGTGTCAGAAGAGAGGGTATTATTAAATACACAGTCTTTTAGTGACAGGGTACGGGATGATACCTGGTTAGTAAATTTCATACCTGGCGAGGTGGAGCCGAGTCAGGTATGAAACTTACTAACCAGGTATCATCCCGTACCCTGTCACTAAAAGACTGTGTACCGAATTTACCCCACTGATGAAACATTAACATATTATCTGTGGTTTAAAAATTTTTTTTTTCTCTGCTACATCCTTCATCACGCTTACTGTAAACCAACTTTTATTCGCGTGCGAGAAATATCCGCGAGTTCCGCGACCTCCTTTGACTCGCGAATATTAATCGCCGCGAACCATTCATTTTGCTAAGGATTTGTAGAGAAAGTTTTTTCGGTCGCGGAAATTAATCGTCGCGGATTGATTTCAAACTGACGAATCGCGAATAAAAGATGACGCGAATAATAGTTGGTTTACAGTATACTGTGCCGATTATGACGTCACGATGTGTTTGTTATGTAATACACCGACCGGTATAAATTTACAACTGACCGGGTATAGATTTACAACTGACAATGTGTAAGTAATTCACCTTCTTCACATGACAGACTTCAACCATTCATAAGCCAGGATTTCATGGAAAAATCAGAGGTGGGGTAATGGATTACACAGTGTAAAAATCATGTAAAATGGGATTGAAACTAAAGGTGAAAATTTACAGTGAAAAAATTTTCACAAGTCTTGAATAAGACATTCTTCACTGTTTAAAAATTATATGTTTATTAACAATAGCATATATCTCTCAGATATTTACATGCATTTTGAGGTTATGGTATCTCTTGTCCCCATTCCTGCTATAAGCTTGAAAAGAGCTGGTAAAGGTTTTAGAAGAATTGTATAAAGGCATGATAAAGAAGAAGTGAGAAATGTTTACAAGCCATCAGTAACACTGTACTGGTTTTCCTTGTACAGTTGCTATGCAGTTCCTCGGTGACCTCCCTTGTTAAGGGTCTGCCCGAGGCCCTACAGAGACAGTATGACTACGAGGATCCTATAGTCAGGAGCGGCAAACACCTGATGCACAGCCCATTCTTCAAGGTAAAGTGTCTACTAGACAGCAGTGATATTTGTATGGATTATTTTTATTAAACTTAATTTTAGATATTACTTTTTGAATTTTTTTTTATTATAAGAGATGAAGTGAAGGAATCTTTGTTGCTTTGTATTTAGGAATGATTAGATGATTCTTGACTAGTAATTCATATCTCTTAAAGCATATCTCCTAAACATCATTACATTTTCTATACATAGAATGCAGATCTCCCCCTGTCATATAGTATGTTTATCATATTTATCATATTAATCACAGTTTGCTGGCTTCCTTTTCAGGTTCTAGTGGCCTTAGCCTGTGACCTTGAACTTGACAAGCTGAACTGCTGCAGTGAAGCACACAAGTGGGCGTGGTTCCGTCGCTATTGCATGGCAGCACGCGTCGCCACAGGGATCGTCCAAAGGACTGCCTTGCCAGTCTCTTTCCTGGAGGAGGTCCGAAAAAAGATTCTGGACATTTCATGTGACGAGGAAGAGGATACAAACGCTCACGAAAATCACGAAATTTTTAAACAAGAACAAGATGAACAGTTACTGTTGTGGTTGAACAGGAAGCCAGAGGAATGGACTCTGTCCTGGGGAGGGAGTGGTCAAATTTGGGGGTGGGGCCACAATCACAGGGGGCAGCTCGGAGGAGTGGATGGTGCCAAGGTCAAGCAGCCGGTCAGCTGTGAGGGCCTAGCGGTCACCAGGCCGATTCAGTTGGTAGGAGGGGAGCAAACCCTGTTTGCAGTGACAGCTGAAGGAAAGGTCAGAATGCTTTTAATTTTAAGAAATGTACTACCTGTTCATCATTAGATACAGCTCATTTAAAATCTGATCTAATTTGATGACTCTCCAAGAAAAAACTTATTAAAATTGATAGTAAATATACACTTAAATGGATAAAGCACAGTGCTGTAGATTCCTTATTTTTTTGTGAGAACTTATTACCGCGAAATGGCTCTGTAACGTCAAATCGCGAGAACAATAATTCGCGACTTGACTTTTGATTAAGCGATTTTATATTGATTTAAGCACCATAAAATAAAAGCTAGATTTTTAGCTCACCTGAGCCGAAGGCTCAAGTGAGCTTTTCTGATCACATTTTGTCCGTCGTCCGTCCGTCTGTCTGTCCGTCCGTCCGTCCGTCTGTCCGTCTGTCCGTCTGTCTGTCCGTCTGTAAACTTTTCACATTTTCGACTTCTTCTCAAGAACCACTGGGCCAATTTTGACCAAACTTGGTACAAAGCATCCTTGGGTAAAGGGGAATTTAAATTGTTAAAATGAAGGGACATATCCCCTCGCAAGGGGAGATAATCAAGAAAAGACAAAAATAGGGTGGGGTCATTAAAAAATCTTCTTCTCAAGAACCACTGGGCCAGTAAAGCTGAAACTTTTGTGGAAGCATTCTGATATAATGTAGATTCTAAATTGTTCAAATCATGACCCCCAGGGGATGGGTGGGGCCACAATGGGGAATCAAAGTTTTATATAGAAATATATAGGAAAAATCTTTGAAAATCTTCTTCTCAAGAACCACTGGGCCAGAAAAGCTGAAACTTATGTGGAAGCATCCTGGTATAGTGTAGATTCTAAATTGTTCAAATCATGACCCCCGGGGGAAGGGCGGGGCCACAATGGGGAATCAAAGTTTTACATAGAAATATATAGGAAAAATCTTTGAAAATCTTCTTCTCAAGAACCACTGGGCCAGAAAAGCTGAAACTTATGTGGAAGCATCCTGGTATAGTGTAGATTCTAAATTGTTCAAATCATGACCCCCGGGGGAAGGGCGGGGCCACAATGGGGAATCAAAGTTTTACATAGAAATATATAGGAAAAATCTTTGAAAATCTTCTTCTCAAGAACCACTGGGCCAGAAAAGCTGAAACTTATGTGGAAGCATCCTGGTATAGTGTAGATTCTAAATTGTTCAAATCATGACCCCCAGGGGAAGGGCGGGGCCACAATGGGGTATCAAAGTTTTACATAGAAATATATAGGAAAAATCTTTGAAAATCTTCTTCTCAAGAACCACTGGGCCAGAAAAGCTGAAACTTATGTGGAAGCATCCTGGTATAGTGTAGATTCTAAATTGTTCAAATAATGACACCCGTGGAAAGGGCGGGGCCACAATGGGGAATCAAAGTTTTATATAGAAATATATAGGAAAATTCTTTGAAAATTTTCTTCTCAAGCACCACTGGGCCAGAAAAAGTGAAGCTTATGTGGAAGCATTCTGGGGTAGTGTAAATTCTAAATTGTAGGAATCATGACCCCCGGGGGAAGGGCGGGCCATTATAGGGAATCAAAGTTTTACATAGAAAAATATATAGGAAAAATCTTTGAAAATCTTCTTCTCAGGAACCACTGGGCTAAAAAAGCTGAAACATATGTGCCCATGGAAGGATCATGGGGTAGTGTAGATTTCAAAATGTCTTAATTATGATCAGTGGGGTAGGGTTGGGATGCATTATGTATAACAAGGGTGAAATCTGGTAAAGAACAGAATGGTCAAAGCTTCTCAGGTGAGCGATGTGGCCCATGGGCCTCTTGTTATTTCACGAGTGGTGCTCAACGCGAAATTAAGCGATAATTTATTCCTCGCGTTTATTTAGGAATCTACAGTATTTACAGTAGTGATCATCAGAAGATATGGATTTTATCTTTTTTCCTGTAGGTGTTTGCCACAGGATATGGGGCTGGTGGGAGGCTAGGAGTGGGGGGGACAGAGTCTGTTTCCCACCCCACACAACTGGAGTCCATACAGCATGTGTTTATTAAGAAGCTGGCTGTGAACTCGGGAGGGAAGCACTGCCTGGCCCTGTCAGCTGATGGGGAGGTGTACTCCTGGGGAGAGGGAGAGGACGGGAAACTAGGTCACGGTAAGTAGGTCAAAGGATGTTTAAAAAATTTGTTTTAATCTGGTTAATTAAATTATTTTCATTCAATATAAAAAAGATCTTAAATATTAATGAATCTTCAAATTAAAAAAAAAGTTAGATTTAATGTGTGTGAAGAAGTAATGACCTTGAAAATGCATGTGAATTAGTTTGTCCTTGGTGAATTGTATTTATGAATCTACTTTTGAATTCACATCAAGTAATTATCCTTAAAAAAGTATCTTAAGAGCCTGTCTACGAGAAAACCATGCAGATATATAGAAAAATGCTCTGGTAGGCACTCTCAAGAACAAACTAATTTTTATTATTAACTTAAAGGACACCCATTCAGAGTCAGAAATATGTTGTTTATTTTTGCATCTGTTGTTTCTATTTTTAGTAACAGCCAATAATTCATTTTGGTCAATATTCAAGGGAAAATGCAAAAAAGTTGGTGTAAAAATGACAATTTCAATATTTAAAAGTAAAAAAGAAAAACAATATATAAATAAAAGGGCAATGTTTTCTCATAGAACTAAGTCGTAAAATTAAGTTGAAATCATTTTTTTGGTAAAACCCCTATATAGAAGGCTGTCCCGAGGTCACAAATATTGGCATGGTGCCAAGAAATGATAATGGTTCATTTTTTGTTAATATTGAGGGATACATTTCTTAGAAAGTGACGCTTCTTTTTTCAGAATTTTGTGCATTTAAGAATCTCTAGGATATTATCCCAACAATATGTAAAATCCACCTTTGGACTCTCAAGGACAGAAAAGTTATATCGTAATGAATTTACCTCAAATTCAAATGATGGAAAAATTCATGCTTTTATAAGGTTTACTTTAAACAGTAATTTTAATGAATTTTGTGTAAAATATTTACAAATATAAACAATGAAAATTATTTTTGATTTTATAAAAGCTATAAATATTTTTTTCCCTGCTTTTCCTGTGAAAAAAACGTATTTTGCTATTTATTTAGATTTTGTTAGAATTATCTCCCCTGTAGCGCTCTTCTGTAGAGAAGGTAGATAATGATTATGTTTACGAAGTTTAGAAACAGATGTCTGTCATCTAATCGTTTTAGGCATAAAGTATGTGTGATTTGAAGAAAATTGTCCCTCCTGTGAATGTAATTTGTTACGTATATACTAGTGGCCTGTGTATAGAATGCATAGAATATTATGAAAACCATCGGGATCGATGTACGGTTCCGTAACCACGTGTAAACATTATGGCATCCTGAGACGTTTTGTTACCGTTTTGTACGTCCTCAGAAAAAGATTCAGGTGCGTGAATTGTCAACGAGTCTTCAGATTCTGACTCTGATTTTGATGAATATGATTCTGACAGCAAAATTCATTTGGTAGCAAGACGGATGTAGTGATGATGATCATGATGATACCGAATCAACAATGTTTGAATTTGAAAAAGAAACAGGTAGGTGGATCTTGATTTATAATACTATGTACCTTATAAAAAGGCTTATTGATATGTAAAAAATAAATAAATAAACAATTTTGATGGGGACTTGATTATGTACAAGGGAAGATTTTTTACAAGACACTATCAGGTCTGGTACAATCACTAGATTTAGCTATATATTACGTAGCTTGATTTACCTACTTAGTTAGCTTTATTTACCTACCTGAAGTAGCTTCATTTAGCTATCAAATTAATTTATTTCTATAAAAAATACCTACGTAGCTAAATCTAGTGATTGTACTGGACCTGAATATATACCTAGCAAACCTGTCAAGAGAATATATTAATTTCAAGGTTGGTACTTGTACATGTAGCAATAAAAATATCTGTATATATAAATTCAACAATATTGCAAAATATTCACATCTGCAGAATTATAAATAGCATAAGTTGCTTTTGTGGGGTGATGAAGAGGGAATGAAAAGTTGAATAGGTCCAGGGTTTTCAAAGACTGTTTCTAATAGGGTACATTAAGAATTGGATAGGTGGGTCTTCACTGTCAATTAAATCACCATTATTGCCTCATATGTGGGCTGCATGATTATAAAGAATCTCATTAAACAAAATATTTTTCTCAGATATTTATGAAATGTTATGAAGATGGCTACAGTTATGATTTTTGGCTTTTAATATATGATTAAAGGAAAAGAGTTGTCAAATAATTGTGCAGACTTTTCAAATTAAAGGTCACCATGTGTTCCTTGACAGGTTTGTGTTTAAAACATAACTAATATTATAAATATAAGTTTGGGAAATAATACTTTGTAAAGAATATTTCCTTTCATTCTTATATTTCTCGTGCAATTTCAGATTATTCAAATTCATTTCCCTGGTTAGGGCTGGGCTTTACAATGGGATTTTCAGCTTTGGAGCTATAACGAATTACTACATAGGGTTTCCAATGTAGGATTGTGAACAGAATCCAGAAATAAGAAGAGGAGAGACAATACAGATGCAGCATTAGCATTACCAATTACTTACCGCTGCTGAGAAAATGGTAAAGATATGTTATATTATTATACCTCTACTGTAATTACTCTGTATAAATTAATACCATAAAACTCTCTATTTCCAAGAGAAGTGACTATTGCCCTCATCTGAAGACTACTCCCTGGAAAATCAGAGCTACTCTTTGGGATTACTCCCTCATGAATATTTATTAGTAATTTTAACCAATCAAAGTGTTCAGTGGGTGGAGCGTTCAAGGAATCGCTAGTCTGTGACGTCATGTTATTAGCAATGTAGCTATGATGTCAAAACATTTCGACGTGCGATGTCAAAATCATACTTGAATTCTACCAAAATGAAGGCAACGATAATTTTTGAAACGTCAGTGAAAATACTTTTTAAAAATAATTTAACTGTTTAAGGACATGATGCTTCACTTATCATACAATGTGTTAAACCGCATGCATTTGTAATTATGCCTCTACAGTTTTTTTTTTAATGTTGGAATATCTGGTTAAAAAAATTTAAATCGCCTATCATTGTTTGGTATAATAAAAGAGTTATGGAATGGGAACTCGGGAAATAGCAAATTTATAGTTCCCCTCAGCAGAAAACTATTTCCTCCGGGAAATAGTTAAATCCTCCCTCGGGGAATCATAAATTTGCTATTTCATACCCATTTTATAACTGTATACTATGGTACATGGATAGGAATTGCCTTGTCTGTCTGTTGATTTGCCACATGCATTTTTCCCTACTCTGTTACTTTACCTCAAGGATATATGAAGCTCTTGTTTTCTTCAAAGATAGCCAGAAGAATTTGTGAAGAATCTTACCCAAGTCATTTGATGACATTTTCTTCAATTGATAAATATAAATGTAGCATTATCATAAACATGACATTTATTTTAAAAATCTTAGAATATGTCTAGTATGGTTTATTTCAATTTAATTTGAAAACTGCCCTTTTTCACAGGTACATGCCTTGAGTACTACCTTTGTGTATTTGGAGACAGTCCAGTTGTTCTTTAAACTAGAAATGGAAATTTCAGTGCTTGTTAAATTTTCTCCAGAAGTTATTGGATGCTACATAGGAAGAAAATGGGGTCATACTGAACAGAATAGTTTGGATACACCTTATAGATTTTGAAAGCTTGAGACCTCAAGATCAACCCAAATGGTGTACCAAACATGAAGAAAAAAAGACAGTTTATGATTGAAGAAGCTTTTGTAGTAGCCAAAATTTCAGGGTATTTCATATATGTTAACTTATACGATTTTATTGGTACAATGTACTTAAACATTGTTAATATCTTGATATTTAATATGTATCAGGTTTCACTTGCAGGAATACACAAAAATTCAGAGTAAATTTTAAGTGTTTGTTATGTTAGAAAAGATCAAAGTTCAAGGTCAACAGTGCTTTAGTTTTACCACATATAACGCCATTATAAAGACTAATTTCCTGTATACGGATATAGCAAATAATTCAGAATATGATTTGGGGAAACTGTGATTTTTTTTTTTCAAATCTTACCTTAATTTAGAACCATGATGTATAATTAAGCAAGTAGATTTTTTTTTCAAGCATACAAAATTTCAAGGTCATTTTAATTTTGGAAGTGAATATAAAATATCAGGAAGCAGTCTAGCATTGTAATTTTGTTGTTGTTGAATGTACTTAGTTATTGAGTAATATTCAAATTTTAATCTGCAATCAAATTAAAATTTATAAATGTTCTAATTTGTTGATTTTTAAAACTTGGTGTTCATTCATTTTGAGTTTGTTGCCATGACAATATGTCTGTCAAGAAAATTAATGGCTCTGATATTCCTTTTTGTTCAGTTTGACCCTTGACCTTTGACATTGTGACCTCAAAATCTAAAGGGGTCCTCTACTTTTCAAGAAACCAGTGTACTAAATTTGATGTCTGTCAAGCAATATGTCCTCAAGATTTTGAATGATTAAAATCTACATACTGGTATATCGAGAATTATAACCCTTGACCTTTGACCTTGTGAACTCCAAATTAAAAGGGGCCATCTACTTATTAGTAGGTACCAGTGTACTATGTTTATTATCTATCAAGCAAATGGTTTTTTTTTTAAGATAAGAGAGAACACACTTGGTCTACCGATTGACAAACAGGTACTTAGCAGTATGTGAATATCACCCTGCTCAAAGAAAATGTAAAATAATACAATTCTGGTACCCCCCCCTCCCAAATTAACCCCATTTATTCCCCTAAGAAATAATTATTGCTTGAAAACAAAAATGTACAATTTACTGGTATTTTTCAACAGCAAAATTTAAATTTTTGAAAATATTTAAATCAGCAAAATAACTCCTTGCTGAAGTTCAGGGATGAGAAAATTTGAAAATTCTCCAAAAAATGTCCAACTTTAAGTAAAAAGTACAGCAAAATATTTGAGAGTCCAAAGACAGATTTTTTATATAATGTAGACAGACATGTTGTCTAATAATTGTATGAGATTGAGTTGATTCTAAGCGTCACTTTCTGAGTTATAGGTTTTTGAAAAGTGAATATTTTCACCAGTTTTCAAAAATCTGGAAATATGCCAGATTTGTGACCTTTTTGCACTTAAACGAGGGCACAGTTTGTGATTATGAAAAATTTTCTGAAACAAGTGTATCTTGTTACTTTCAACCATATATGGATATTTTATATCATTATCAAGTAAAATGCTGAATTTTTAATTATAAAATCCTATAAAATTCTTGTTTTCACCCTGCGTAAGGACCAAGAATTCTATTTTTAGTAACAGTGTCGATTTAACCCCTTAAGTGAGACCACACTGAAAAAAATTTTGTGGCAAAATATTTCATATTATAGAAGAAATTTACACATTAAACATGAAGTTGATCCGAGAACCTTGCTCCCATAACCTCTTGCATGGTTTTCTCGTAGACATGCTCTTAATGAGAAATTTTTCAATACTGACAAAACTATAAGTCATAGTACTGTAGTTTGTTTAAAAATACATGTAGTACAAGCAAACCAAGCCTCTCTTTATTTGTTTCATAGTCCCTGTGACAGACCCCGAGTGATAGATTCCCTGAGAGGGAAGGAGGTGGTGGATATAGCAGCAGGAGGGGCACACAGTGCCTGTATCACAGCTAACGGGGAACTGTACACCTGGGGCAAGGGACGATATGGTCGCCTGGGGCATGGGGACAGTGAAGATCAGCCTCGCCCCAAACTGGTAGGTTGACATGGAAACTTGACATGCTATTATTCTGAAAGGTACATTTAGTTGTGATTGGGTAGATGTTCCAAAGAAAGCAACATTTCTTCATGATATTCAAAGAAAGGCATTTTTAAAATTTTGTTAAATCTTATGTATCCCAGTTTTGCAAATCTTTTATCTTTAACATTTAGATACATGTACAGCGTATAAGTCTGAGTTTTGTATTTATTGACTCAATATTATATTTGAAATTATGTCATATTCTATTTTTAACTTAGGTGGAGGCCCTGAAATCCTACCGTGTAATTGACGTGGCGTGTGGTAGTGGGGACGCCCAGACTCTGTGTATCACTGACAATGACAATGTCTGGTCCTGGGGAGATGGGGATTATGGGAAATTGGGTAAGTCCTTAATTCTCCTACTGTATATTTCTCATCACTCTTGATACTTACAGTGTACATGTATGTGCATGTATGTGCATGTGTATCTGATTCAGATATATTTGTATGTGAACATTTTGAAAGTCTGTATTTGTTCAAATTGCCTTTTCTTTTCTGAATCCGACTGCAATTCAGTAGTCTATTTGGTGAAAACTTCAGTGTCTTAAAAACAGCTGATTTGTGCGTTTTAAATAGGTCGTGGAGGAAGTGATGGCTGTAAAGTGCCAATGAAAATCGAGACACTGATGGGTCAGGGGGTCATGAAGGTGGAGTGTGGTTCTCAGTTCTCTGTGGCACTCACTAAAAGTGGAGCTGTCTTCACATGGTAAGGAAAATTATTTATTACAGTGAATAATAAAAACTGCATTGGTTTAAAATATGAATGCATTTAGAGAGCCATATAAATACTGTACATCAACTAGAATTGTTCCTGTAATCTTTTATTAGCCTTTCGGTATTTTGAAATCAATTCTTGAAAATTAATTTTCGCAATGTAAGAAATACTCTCTCCAAGTACACAGTGGTTTGCAGCTATAATATTTGCAAGTCATGGAGAGGGTTGAATCATCCGAATATTTATCATCAGGTCCTACAACTAAAAACTGGTTAACAGTACATGTAAAGTAATAAGATTTATGTAATTTGAAGTTTCTCCTTTTCTTTCAATATTTGGCTCCACGTGTAAGTTTTCGTTAATGAAATTGAGTTTTAAATTACTTGTCCTCCTTTATAGGGGTAAGGGAGACTACCATCGTTTGGGTCATGGATCTGATGACCATGTGAGGCGGCCCCGCCGAGTGTCAGCTCTCCAGTCTAAGAAGGTCATTGACGTGGCCTGTGGTTCCCTCCACTGCGTGGCCTGCACTGATACTGGTAACTAGTATAAAGATATTGTAATTGATAATTTATTGTATTTATCCCATCTCAATTATCCCTTGTTTGCAGCAGACCCTTTTGAGAAACATGAAATATTACAAAATTAATATTTATTTACTGTTATATTGTGGATTTTGAAATTGTACTCATTAATGAAGTTTCTATTAAAGAATGGGTGGACTTAACGCCTTATTTTGGATCTTTTTGCGACTCCTCTACCAAGCTGTAAATGAAGTGAATCCAAAATATATTACGAGAAATGGAAAGAGCTACATATACATGTACTTGGTTATATTAATTGGAACATTTGTACAAAAACAATGCCCTGTTGCTATGAATCAAAATTGAAGCAATGATACATGAGTGTCGTCTTCCCGAATTTGACCTGTACCCGGAGTGGTTTTTAGCTCACCTGAGCCGAAGGCTCAAGTGAGCTTTTCTGATCAAAATTTGTCCGTCGTCTGTCGTTGTTGTTGTCGTCGTTGTTGTTTCATCTTCTTCTCGAGAACCACTGGGCCGATTTCAACCAAACTTGGCACAAAGTATCCTTGGGTGAAGGGGATTCTAGTTTGTTCAAATGAAGGGCCACGCCCTTTTCCAAGGGGAGATAATCATGAATTTGTTAAAAATTAATGGCATTTTTAAAAAATCTTCTTCTCCAGAACTGATGGGCCAGGAAAGATGAAACTCATGTGGAATCATCCTCAGGTAGTGTACATTCAAGTTTGTTCAAATCATGACCCCCTGGCAAGGGTGGGGCCAAAATGGCCGACCCTAGTTTTACATTGGAATATATAGGAAAAATTTTTAAAAATCTTCTTCTAAAGAACCACTAGGACAGGAAAGATGAAACTCATGTAGAATCATCCTCAGGTAGTGTACATTAAAGTTTGTTCAAATCATGACCCCTGGGGCTAGGGTGGGGCCAAAATGGCCGACCCAAATTTTACATAGGAATATTTAGGAAAAATCTTTAAAAATCTTCTTCTCCAGAACCACTGGGCCAAGAAAGATGAAACTCGTGTAGAATCATCCTCAGGTAGTGTAGATTCAAGTTTTTGCAAATCATGACCCCCGGGGCAAGGGTGGGGCCAAAATGGCCGACCCAAGTTTTACATAGGAATATATAGGAAATATCTTTAAAAATCCTTCTGAAGATCCACAGGGCCAGGAAAGATGAAACTCATGTAGAATCATCCTCAGCTAGTGTAGATTCAAATTTGTTCAAATCATGACCCCCGGAGGTAGGGTGGGGCCAAAATGGCCGATCAAAGTTTAACATAGGAATATATAGGAAAAATCTTCTTCTCAAGAACCATTGAGACAGGAAAGGTGAAACTCCTGTGGAATCATCCCCAGGTAGTGTAGATTCAAGTTTGTTCAAATCATGACCCCCGGGGGTAGGGTGAGGCCAAATGGCCGATAAAAGTTTTACATAGGAATATCTAGAGAAACCTTTTTAAAATCTTCTTTTCTAGTACTTTAAAGCCATGCTTAGTGATATTTATAGGGAATCATCCTGAGGTAGTGTGGATTCAAGCTGTGTTCAAATCATGACCCCCTGGGGGGTTAAAATTCCCCCCCCCCCTCAGTAAACTTTCAGTTCTGATCTGACGTGTGCTTTTTCCTAGCCAATTGCTCAGGTGAGCGATGTGGCCCCTGGGCCTCTTGTTTTATGTGTAAGGGACTGCTTGCTTTCTCTACAAGGAATAAATGATAGGATGGTGATAAATTTGTCGTATTTTGAATTAATAGGAAGCTGCCTTCAGAAAAGTTGTACAGGCAACTATGGTGAGAGACAAACAGCATGGACCAGTAGTGGAACTTAACAGGCTACAGGTATGGGAGTGTACACATATTATTAGTGAGGAATGGTCAAGATTATAAATAAAGGTAGTAAGGGAGGATGCTGTAGTAGAAAACTGACATTTAATTAAGGGGAATGTTCCATAAGAAGAGAAAGGAACACTTGATTCATGCACAGATTCTTCAATGCAATTATTTTTATCAATATGCACCAATATCTAATGACCATAAAGAGTGGTTACTGTTCGGTCAAATTTTCAATTTCACCCCTTTCCGTCATCATATACATGTATACCAGTAGTTTAAGATAATATACGTGTGCTGTGGGTGATAGTACCTTTTCTCCTTTGACTTTAGGAGAGAGTGTAGATGACTGTGGAGGGGGGTATAGTGAGTCTGTGGCTGAGATGTGTGATGAGTTACAGAACGGATCCCTCCCCCTCCTCATCGTCACCTCCAACGGACGGGGAGAGTCCGGGGCTAACAGGGACTGCTTTATCTTCAATCCCATGGCCAAATCTCCAGTGCATGTCAACATGTTTAAATTCTCAGGTATGAGTTATTTTCTTTATGTGATAGCATTGTTTTCAGGTCAATTATTTGTACATTGAGATGGTTCAAAAATAATTTGAGCTCTTTGAGAAAGAAGCTTATAAATTACCTTCATATGAAACCACATTCAATTTAAAGTAGTTATTGTTTAAAAATGTAATCAATAGATGAAATATTACAAAGAAAGTAAAAAAGAAGTAAGCTCTTTATCAGTGTTTTGCCTGTATTTTGTAGGTGTGTTATTTGGCATAGCCATTAGAAGTGGCAGTCCCCTGAGTCTGAACATTGCGGAGCCTGTGTGGAAACAGGTGGCTGGGATGCCCCTCAGTATATCAGACCTGGCAGAGATTGACAAAGACTGTGTTCCAGGTATTGTAACAGTAAAAAAAAATGTGCAACTGTATGTACCATGAGTTTTTTAAATTTATCAATACATATGTATATCAAAGTATGAATTTTAGATAAAATCTGTAAAAAAAAAATTGTGACATATCTTTTAGAAAAAGGTTTTAGAGATTTAAAAGGGGTATAAATTGTTTTGTGATGAGATCTTTTTGGGTATCAGTATAGATTTTGAGTGAAAAAAAGTTGGTATGCTTGTCAATGAATGGTATTGTTGATTTGGCTTTTTAGGTCTGATATGCATAAAAGATCTGACAGATGAGAAACTCCAGGCCGTAGAGATGCCCTTCAATATCCCCAGCTCTTCTGGTCAGGAGGTACAATTGTCAGCCAAATACAGCAAGATAACTCCTGCAAATAAAGTGGAGTACATCAAACAGGCCATTAATTACAGGTAAGGAAAGTGATCCAGAAATTTTTATTAACTGTATTCAATTTAAATCTGCATTAATATTGTGCTTTGTTTTACTTAGAAAAAAAGAGAGAATTTCTTGGAAGTATGATATCCCTTTGTAAGGGATTTGAAGGGGATGTAATTGTAGAAATGGGACTTGCTGTATGTAGTGGCAGTTTGGTAAACAGCTCTTAGATAAGAATTATGTATATAATTTATGTTTATAGAAGTTATTTTTGTTTTCACATTTCATTTTTTGTTGTATCAAATTTATTTTGTCTTAGCATTATTTTTTCCCCCTTAGAGCCTCTTTACCCTCTTTTGTTTCATAACCCAGCCTCACTTTAGCATCTTTTCGTGACGTCATTGCTTACCGTATATACTCGCCTATAAGTCGGATTTTTGGGAGTTAATTTGTGGTCCAAAACTCTATGTCCGACTTATAGGCGAGCAAAAATGAATGGTATTATATGTTTACATTTTTGATTTATGCACCGACTTATAGGCGAGTATATACGGTATATCAAATTCATTGCTGGTGCGTGTTTCCAAAAATCATTGTTTACATTTTTGATTTCAAGTCATCTGATGCCGTTTTTTCCGTTGCCTCATCATGTAGAAACTTTTACTACTGGATGTGATGATTCTTGTGTATTCATTGTGTGGATCTGTTTTGTTTGTGACAAGAATCTGTGATTTTGTAACGGGATACTTCCATTCCTTCGCCATGGCGTCAAGGCGCAGGTCTAAGAACACGATGGACGTGACTAATCCAGCAAACTGGACTAACGCACAATTAAAAACAGCGTTGAAAGACTTGGGAATTAACATTTCTATTCCTCTGAATAACAGCCAGTTAAGAAAATTATACGAAGACAACAAAGAGAGACAATCCTTCTCAGCGGAAAATAGTTCCCGCGCTCTGTTCGAAGAAAATAGTGCCAAGGCAAGTATGCAGAAAAACAATGAAACATCCGCCAGTGTCGCTAGTACAAACTCTGTTTTAAATACAGAATCTGTTTCTCAAAGTTCCACTAGTCAAAACAGGGATTCTATGACGGCGATGCAACCGACTACTCAATCCCTACCTCGCAATGATACATTGCAGTTAACTTCCGCCCAGGGCACCTCGACGTTGGAAACCCTACCTCGCACACAGACAACTTCCGCCCAGAGTACTTCGGAAGGCATCGGCAATAATCACAAATTAGAAAGCGAACTGGTAAATACGCTTCAACTTTGCCAGCAAACTTTACTGCAAGTGACGCAAAAAAGCGAGCCATCATCAAACTTTAGCTTGCAGTCGGCTATGGCAGTATGTCAAACTCAGGTCAATGCATTCCCCTCCATGTTGTACCCAGTACGTACCAGCAGTGACGCAAGCCAAATGTCAAGGCCATCATTCGGGGTACCTGCATCATCGATCTCAGACATCGATATCATTTCGCCAGAAGTTCGGCAACAGATAGTAGCAGATACAGAAATTCCGTCAACTGGCGCCGAATGCAGAAGAACAGTCAACACCTTGTCCACCGCTATCCCAGATTCTTTGGACTGCGCAGTAGAAAACCTCTGGATGCATGCTTTATCCCGTGCCACTCTAACGGCCTACGAAGCTGGTATGGACACGTACAAAAAGTTCCTTTTACTGCAGGGCACAACATGGGATGATGGAAGTCTGCCACCCATGTCGGAAAGGCTTCTTATGCGTTTTGCAGCGTTTTGTGACGAACATAGAAAAATTAAACATTCAACAATCAAACTTTATTTGTGTGGGATAAGATTCTTTTACCTAAGGCAAGGTGGTTTCAACCCCTTGCTCAAAGATGGAAAACCTCTGGAATGTTTAAAAGCAATTTTAGTGGGCATTAAAAAGAATAGCTGCAATAATGTAGCCCTCTCCGATTTTTTTTTTTTTTTTTTTTTTTTTGGGAGAGGGCTACAACTCCTTAGGATCTCTATAATGGCGCAGATGCGGCAGTGGATCACTCCCGCACGGAAAATTATCAGTAAACGGCTATTTTATTATTATCTCTTACCTGGAATCCAAATATGTAATTATGCAAAACATAAATCGATCCAAAAATATTCACAACGACCCATATATCGGTTATTTTTCGTGTGTGTCAACAGCTTAACTTGAATTTATCCGCCATGTTTACTGACCTTGATGGATTGTATTTTGGGACAGCCAATGAGAATTTAGGTTCTATAGGAGCGGATCTACTAGGAATTCCCTTATTTTAAGCGTACGTATCGCTGTTTGCGCAAAAATAACACTTGAAATGGTTTTATTTATCGATGTTTTTGTAATATAGTATAGCACAATCGTTTATAAACATCGACATTTGCTTTATTTGGTTGTTCCAAATTTGAAGCGAAAGTCTCACTACGTCACGCGTGAACTGTCATGGCTGCTGAATATTGCAGCTGGGAAAGACACAGATTTATTTTACATGGTTTTCGAGTTTAACAGGCTATGTTGTTGACAGTGAATAAAATTCCGTCTTATAAGAAGTAAGTTTAATGTAAAAATAATTTATTTTGCCTCCAATCACCCGTATCAAAAAAATATATTTGCACCATTACGGAGATGCGATGGAATTGTAGCCCTCTCCATTACATTATTGCAGCTATAAAAAGAAACAAGGGTCTATTAGTAAACGTGTTCGTTTACCTATAACCATGCCCATATTATCACAGATGTGCAATTTATTAAAAATGTCTGTTTTTGGTTATTTTAATAGTATCATGTTAGAAGCTGCTTGTGTTGCAGCATTTTTTGGTTTTCTTAGGTGTGGTGAATTTACAGTGTTAAATCAGTTTGACTCAGAGAGCCATCTATGCTTAAATGATGTTCAGATCAGCACTGAATCTGTTTTTATTACACTTAAGAAGTCTAAAACTGACCCCTTCAGGCAAGGTATTACAATTCCTTTTTATAAAACAGGTTTTTCTGTATGTCCAGTGGTTTCTATTTGTAAATATTACAATTTAAGGCAGTCTTTACTTTCAGCGAACACTGAAGCTTTTTTTGTAACGGAAGACAGAAAACCTTTATCTAGACAATTTTTAGGTCACCTGAGTAAACTCAGGTGACCTATTGCTATCCGTTGTTGTCCGTCGTCGTGCGTCGTGCGCTGTGCACCGTGTGTTAACATTTGAACATTTTCAGCTTCTTCTCTGAAACCACTCAACCAATTACAACCAATTTTGGCACAAAGCATCTATAGGTGAAGGGGAACAGAAATTGTGAAGGGGTGGGGCCAAAACCACTAAAATTAGTGCAATCTTTAAAAATCTTCTTCTTTACTCCTGGACATCAAGCAGTCAAACTATTTGCATGATTGAAATCAGCAATGAGTCCTCTACCAAAATTGTGAAATTCATGGCCCCAGGGTCAGGGGTGCAAGTGATAGGGCGGGGCTAAATAGACTGTATAGTGAAAATGCATTATTTCTTTGAAAATCTTTTTCTCTGCTCCTGGGCATTAAATAAGCTAACCAAGTACAAAGTTATGTTAAATAAGATTGCCTCTTTCAAAATTGTGAATTTCATGACCCCAGGGTCAGGGGTTCTGGTGTTGGGGTGGGGCTCTATTGGTTATATAGTGAAAATGCATAAATTCTTTTAAAATCTTCTCCTCTGCACTTGGATATTTTACCAACAAACTATGTACATATTTATAATAAGGAAGGACACTTCTTCCCAATTTGTGAATTTCATGGCCCCTGGGTCAGGGGTTTTGGTGTTAGGGCAGGGCTCTATTGGTTATACAGTGAAAATGAATTAATTCTTTGAAAATCTTCTTCTCTGCAGCTGGGTATTAAACAAACAAACTAAGTACATAGTTACGATGACCGAGAATGCCTCTTTAAAAATTGTAAATTTAAACCCATGGGTGAGGGGTTCTGGTATAAGGGCAGGGCTCTTTAATTGTTTTTAGAGTGAAAATACATTAATTCTTTAAAAAATCAACTTCTCTTCTCCTGGGTATGAAATAAATTAACCAAGTACATGATTATATTGGATAAGTCTGCGTCTTCCAAAATTGTGAATTTCTTGGCCCCAGGGTCAGGGGTTCTGGTGTTAGGGCGGGGCTCTGTTGATTTTAAAGTGAAAATGCATAAATTCTTTAAAAATCTTCTCCTATGCTCCTGGGTATAAAACCAATGAACTATGTACATAGTTAGGATGAGGAAGGATGCTTCTTCCCAATTTGTGAATTTCATGACCCCTGGGTCAGGGGTTCTGGTGTTAGGGTGGGGCTCTATGATAATTAAACTTAGCTGTCTGTAAACAATTTTTCAAAATGTTACTCCTCCTACAGTTTTGGTCTGATTTCAATATAACTTGGCGCACAAGTAGACTACACTAAGATACATAATTCTGTGTATCGGTTTTTGATTTCAATGAACAGTGTTGCCGTGGTTACTAAAAATAGAAATTTCTGTGAAATTCCTTAAAAACGCTACTCATCTTACAGTTTTGGTCTGATTTCAATATAAATTGGCACACAAGTAGACTACACTAAGATACATAATTCTGTGTATCGGTTTTTGATTTCAATGAACAGTGTTGCCGTGGTTACTAAAAATAGAATTCTCTGTGAAATTCCTTAAAAACGCTACTCCTCCTACAGTTTTGGTCTGATTTCAATATTACTTGGCACACAAGTAGACTATACTAAGATACACAATTCTGTATATTGGTTTTTGATTTCGATGAATGGTGTTGCCGTGATTACTAAAAATAGAAATTTCCGTGAAATTCTTTCAAAATGCTACTCCTTCTACAGTTTTGGTCTGATTTCAATATAACGTGGCACACAAGTAGACTACACTAAGATACATAATTCTGTGTATCAGTTTTTGATTTCGATGAATGGTGTTGCCATGGTTACTAGAAATAGAAATTTCTGTGAAATTCTTTCAAAATGCTACTCCTCCTACAGTTTTGGTCTGATTTCAATATAACTTAGCACACAAGTAGACTACACTAAGATACACAATTCTGTGTATCGGTTTTTGATTTCAATGAACGGTGTTGCCGTGGTCACTAAAAATAGAAATTTCTGTGAAATTCTTTCAAAATGCTACTCCTTCTACAGTTTTGGTCTGATTTCAATATAACATGGCACACAAGTGGACTACAATAAGATTCATAGTTATGTGTATCTGTTTTTGATTTCGATGAACGGTGTTGCCGTGGTTACTAAAAATAGAAATTTCTGTGAAATTCTTTCAAAATGCTACTTCTTGTACAGTTTTAGTCTGATTTCAATATAACTTGGCACACAAGTAGACTACAATAAGATACATAATTCTGTGTATCGGTTTTTGAAATTCTTTCAAAATGCTACTCCAAATACAATTTTAGTCTGATTATAATATAAATGTGGCATGCAAGTACACTGCACTAAGAACATAAAGAGACTTAATTTAGGATCATTATTCTATTTATTGCTGTTGAAAAGTTTCTACTTTTCTCTTCCTTTGCTATAAGTACAAACCAGTAGAGCTTCAGTCTCGATAGAGACTTCTGGTTAAAAATATATTTTGATCAACATCACAAAATTTATACAACTGGCCCAAACTGGCAGATGATGAAATAAGCAGTAAAATGTTCTACTTTCATATTTGTAAGCATTATGTGTCCAGTGGTAAGGAGCCTATTAGGATAGCATAAAAAAGAATGTACAAATGTTAATAATTGATTTATCGAAAAAAAAAATTTATTTCCTTCTCCTTTGGGACTTTTTATCTCCTGAGCCAAAGGCTCAAGTGAGCTTTTCTGATCACAATCTGTCCGTTGTCTGTCGTCGTCGTCGTCGTCGTAAACTTTTCACATTTTCATCTTCTTCTCAAGAACCACTGGGCCAATTTCAACCAAACTTGGCACAAAGTATCCTTAGGTGAAGGGATTTCAAGTTTGTTCAAATGAAGGGCCACGCCCTTTTCCAAGGGGAGATAATCATGAATTTGTTAAAAATTAATGGCATTTTTAAAAAATCTTCTTCTCCAGAACCGCTGGGCCAGGAAAGATGAAACTCATGTGGAATCATCCTCAGGTAGTGTAGATTTAAGTTTGTTCAAATCATGACCCCAGGGGCAAGGCTGGGGCCAAAATGGCCGACCCAAGTTTTACATAGGAATATATAGGAAAAATCTTTAAAAATCTTCTTCTCCAGAACCACTGGGCCCGGAAAGATGAAACTCATGTGGAATCATCCTCAGGTAGTGTAGATTCAAGTTTGTTCAAATCATGACCCCCGGGGCAAGGGTGGGCCAAAATGGCCGACCCAAGTTTTACATTGGAATATATAAAGAAAAATCTTTAAAAATCTTCTTCTCCAGAACCACTGGGCCAGGAAAGATGAAACTCATGTGGAAGCATCCTCAGGTAGTGTAGATTCAAGTTTGTTCAAATCATGACCCCCGGGGCAAGGGTGGGGCCAAAATGGCTGACCCAAGTTTTACATTGGAATTATATAGGAAAAATCTTTAAAAATCTTCTTCTCCAGAAACACTGGGCCAGGAAAGATGAAACTCATGTGGAATCATCCTCAGGTAGTGTAGATTCAAGTTTGTTCAAATCATGACCCCCGGGGCAAGGGTGGGGCCAAAATGGCCAACCCAAGTTTTACATAGGAATATATAGGAAAAATCTTTAAAAATCTTCTTCTCCAGAACCACTGGGCCAGGAAAGATGAAACTCATGTGGAATCATCCTCAGGTAGTGTAGATTCAAGTTTGTTCAAATCATGACCCCCCGGGGCAAGACTGGGGCCAAAATGGCCAACCCAAGTTTTACATAGGAATATATAGGAAAAATCTTTAAAAAATATTCTTATCCAGAACCACTGGGCCAGGAAAGATGAAACTCATGTGGAATCATCCTCAGGTAGTGTAGATTCAAGTTTGTTCAAATCATGACCCCCGGGGCAAGGGTGGGGCCAAAATGGCCGACCCAAGTTTTACATTGGAATATATAGGAAAAATCTTTAAAAATCTTCTTCTCCAGAACCACTGGGCCAGGAAAGATGAAACTCATGTGGAATCATCCTCAGGTAGTGTAGATTCAAGTTTGTTCAAATCATGACCCCCGGGGCAAGGGTGGGGCCAAAATGGCCAACCCAAGTTTTACACATAGGATATATCAGGTAGTGTAGATTCAAGTTTGTTCAAATCATGACCCCCGGGGCAAGGGTGGGGCCAAAATGGCCGACCCAAGTTTTACATAGGAATATATAGGAAAAATCTTTAAAAATCTTCTTCTCCAGAACCACTGGGCCAGGAAAGATGAAACTCATGTGGAATCTTCCACAGGTAGTGTAGATTCAAGTTTTGTTCAAATCATGACCCCCGGGGCTAGGATGGGGCCAAAATGGCTGTCCCAAGTTTTACATAGGAATATATAGGAAGTATCTCCAAAAATCCTTCTCAAGAACCACTGGGCCAGGAAAGATGAAACTCATGTGGAATCATCCTCAGGTAGTGTAGATTCAAATTTGTTTTTTGGGATCATGACCCCCCGGGGCTAGGGTGAAGCATCCAGATATGGCATAATAAGTTTTACATAGGGATATAAAGGGAAACCTTTGATTTAAAATCTTCTTTTACAAGTATCCGGATATCAAAGCTATGATTAGGTGTTATTTATATGGAATCATCCTCAGGTAGTGTAGATTCAAGTTTGTTCAAATGATGAAGGCCTGGAAGGGGGGGGGGGGTAAATTCATGCGATGTGCTCAGGTGAGCGCTGTGACACTGGGCCTCTTGTTTATTCTCATGTTCATAACTAAACCTAAACATAAAGAAAAAATGCTGGCCTTATAATGAAGGAAGGAGCATCTCAAAATAGTAGAATTTCAGGGCCGCTGGGTCAGGGATTACAGGGGGATACTTTGACTAAAAGTAAATTAATGCTTTGAAATCTGCCTTTTGATAAACAATGGTGCTTCTTTCAAAATTAGAAATTATCATGGCTTTTCACTTAAACCCTAACCAAATACAATCGCTGGAAAGCTGTTACATGATACTCAGGTGACCTATAAGGCCTCTTGTTGTATTGATGTTGATGCAACCATCTTGGTCCTTTTTTTGGCATGGCAATTATTTAACTGTATACTTGTAGA